>NC_066851.1:2909910-3201946 GCF_001640805.2 Lates calcarifer
CTACAAGCCACAGCCTTGCAAGGCTGCCTGCCTGCTCTTTTATCAGCCTAGGAAGCATAGAAGAAATTTGCCTTAGCTCTTCACCCAGCTGTTTGTGTAAGCTGCCACTAATATAGTGAAAGGACAGCCACTGTGTTGGCTAACTGCACCTGGACAGCAATGGCTCTGTGCATCCTAGCCAACAAATAATTCATTATTATGAATCATTTTTGCAGTACAAACTACCATGCCCAGGGTGGATTTTGGAGGTGAAATGAGAGCTGATATAGCCTGATCTACTAGGTGTGAGGAAACTTCTTTCTTTTCTTTCTCTCTTTTCTTTCTTTTTTTTTTTTTTTTGCTGTGCTTGTCACTATGGAGAAAAAACACACTCTGTGGTTTTACACCAAACAACATTGAGTTCTCCCGCTGAGTTACACCCAGACCCAGCCACGCAACACATGTGCAAGGTGTACTTCTATTCACCACATAATATGCCTCCAGTGTCACTGATTTCTGCCACAGCCTTATGATCCCGCAAATGGGATATTAGCGACAGCAATCCAGAGAGAAGTGACCAGCTCTCATCTGCATCAGGCAGTGGATTAATGCCTGTCTATCTCGTAAGTGGATCCTTCATATTATCTTTTTTTCTTTCTCTCTTTTTATTCTTTCTCCTTCACTTCTGTGTAGACTCATGTCTTAGACTACTCAGTGTACACCTGTGCTTATAGGCTACCTGTGCCTGCCAGTACTTACTGGTGTGTTTTAAAAAATTCTGTCAGGTGGGGACATTCCCCCCAAACATATGGAATACGTATTATAACAGTTGTCAGGGCACGTCAGATTACCAAGGCTCATTAATCCTGTGCATCATTGCACCATTTCCTTTCAAACTAAAGTAAAGATTTCATGCATTTCTGTTAATGATGATATGATGTGATGACTCAAAATAAGAATTATGACTTAAATAGCATTGGATTCATGCTAGACATATATGAACCAAACTGGCAGGTCAGCTTTGAGATGTCTACACGTTGTGTACCCAAGACCTACCACTGGTTGTTGCACTTACACAAAAAATAGGAAGCTTAGAGGCTACTTGGATACGTATAACATTTCATAATAATGACAGATTTCTTCTCAATTCATCAATATAAGTCATTCATTTTTTATTACATGTCAACTATTTTACAGTTTATTGGTTCATTTATTTATACTTAGTTCTTTAGTTAGATAGCCTGTGTATTTCTAATTTTCAGCCCACAGAAAATTCCATTTAAAGTTGCATGCAGGAGTTTATATTGCTAATGACACTAAGTTTAATGTACTTTGTTAGAAATCAATATCATCACTTTGGTCTGACAACTTTAAAAGAAAGTTTGTATGAATAAGTTATAACCTGCATTGTGGTAGTATCTTCTGGTTTGAAGTGAGTATCACAGAAAACATTCAAATAAAATTGGTCATTCTTTTGAAACTCTTAAAGGAGACAATGTGCATTCATTTAACCCACTCATATAGAAATACAGATGAGATTTTTCACATTTTATTAGTATAGTGAACACAAAAAAGAATAGAAATAGGTTTGTTTGAAATTACCTTTTCTCTTGTAGCCACTCTTCTACTGGTCGGGAGTATTTGAAAGGAATTTTCTTATTGGCCATTTGATAGCGTTCAATGTCGCTGTTCCCTTCAAAGTTTAAGAAGACATTTATAAAGACATTTATTGATCATCAGCATCATGTCACCTAGAGGACATAGCACTTTCCGTCTAACATTTACAATGTGTTTAAATAATTTTATCTGAAGATTACATTCTAATTAAACTTGATTAATTTATAACATTACTTGGACTCATTATCTGTGGTCTTATACAGAAAAATACAGGAATTTAAACAGGGACAATTGGATTAATAAAAAAATAATAAAATATCTGGGTTATTTATTTATTTATTTGTTTTGAGGGGCTCTGGCATGTTTCATGTGATGTCACCTTACTTACCATTGAGTGACATAACAAATGTACTGCTACTATAAAATGAGTGGAACTGTTATACTCTGAGCAGATATATACAGTCTCCACTGTCCACTCTTTGATTGCTAATGTACAAATTACAGGTGTAAATAGTCTTGTTGCCTGAAACAAGTACAGTTTCTAACTTAGTGTAGTGTTGTGTAAAATATTCTTCCAGTTAGCATGCATCATAAGATTCAAAGAGGATTTTCAACTAAATCTTACACATAATACACATCACTTAAGGGTTACGTCAGCATTATTTACATTTCACTGGACAGTATGTGCATATATAGATTCTTCGTAGTAAATATACATTATGTGTAAATCTGTCAGTGAGGGCTCAGAGCTCACACATAATGGTACACTGCAATACCATTACTAGGTTGTACATTACATGTATTATATCATAGGATGCAGTAAAAACGTCACCTTAGTGTTACTATTTGTGAACAAGAAGTGACATTTTGACATGTTGGGCTTTAGTTTAAATGTGTAAATACATATTACTTCTCTTTATATGTTTAATGAAAAAGATCATAGCTTTTTAAAATCTGTTTCTCTTAAAAATGCTGAAACTTTGCCTGTGACATGTTTCTAATATTTAGTTGATCCAGCTAATATGTTTTGTGGGGAAACATAATGGAGTCAGAGTTAGATTTGTTAGCAACAAAATGAGGGAACGTTCTTAATGTATCTAGCAAATGCCTGCAGTGATTTGGAGCACTAGACATAATAAGTTTACTTTTCCACCAAATTAGCTCTGGTTCCATTCAGGATTTTGTAATCTTTGTGCCATACAAAAAACCAGCTCGCATTTCCACAAATTTTAAGCAGAACCACTGTAATCACAGATATAGCATTAGTGAGTGTTTGAGTTTTGTGAGTTTTATTTATCGACAGACACACATTGCCACACTCTCTTTCCAACCTATAGAATAAAGCACTTGAAAATCAGCTATTTTTTTCATGTTCTAACCAATTTACATATATTTAGTCAAAACACTCTGAGCGGTTTAAATTCAGGTGCTCAAACCATAATGGAACCAATTCCATGTTGGTGGAAAAGTGAAAAAGGGGTATTTTGAACTTTAACTAAAGTGCTTGTGTTGCCTAAATCTAACCACACACAGCCCTTAAGACATGAACCATGGTCTTTATTATCAGAGTCCTGCACAATCTGCCCACCTCCCAATAACTTCTTTGTGGTACAAAAATGTAAAGCTTCCTTGTCGACCCTATCAACCTAATGGTTAACAACACAATGTGCAAGTCAACATCTACTGAGGCAGGCAGTGTTAGAGCTAACAAAAGAAACACTTGACTTGTACCTATGGGTCTGGAACATTACACCAATAATCACATTAGTTGGTATGAAGCAACCAGCTGCATGCTAAATGTGTGCTCTGTACCCACCCTCTTTTAACCTACTGGAGGGAAGGAGAGGGCCCACCTTCACCTCTGAATGATAATTAATTCACACTCATGTAACAATATTGTAATGTTTAAGCACCACTTGACCCTTCACAACAGATCTGCTGTGACATTCTGAGATTCCAGAGAATAAAATGCTCTCAGGAACACACTGTGACACTGTACAAGAGAAACTGCCATGCCGTGATATAGGACACCACAGCTGTGCTGTTGGTCTTATCAAAGCCTGTTTCCCAAAAACAAATGGGAAGCATCTCAAGGTCAGGTGAATCCTCCATCTTAAGGGAGGCCTGGACCTTGGCAAATATCTTGAACTGATAGTGGTTTACAAGATGGCTCTTTTGCTGACACAGGAGCGTCTTGGTGCACTACTGAAGGACATTCAATTTGTTAATGAACCCAAGATGTTCCTCTCTCTCAATAAAAATACATTGTACTGACATCAAACAGAATAGAGGCAGGATTTACTCTCAGGAAAAGCCCATCATTTAACATGTTAGCAAGCTTTACAACAGAGAACTGGTGGGATTAAAACAAGACCAAATGGACAAAGGCAAAAGGAACAAACCAGCGAAATGTCCACAGAGAGAAAATGGGTTCATTCTACAGCAATAAGACTCATATCTTACTGATTGCTTTGCCAACACTAAAAGAACTGTATCACTCTTACTCGTCTCACAGGTGCATTATACACACAAGCCCCTGTATTCCACCTCTGTCTCAGGTAAGACTCATAAATGAGTCATCATACCAATACTGACTAGCAAAAACTAGCATTCTTCTCTTTTTAATACATGTCCAAATTAAATAGCTGTCCAACTATTCAGTAATCCACTTCATATGACTTCATATGACTGATTTTTTTTTTTTTTTTTTTTTTTTTTTTTTTTGCTATATTTCACCAAGATACTAAATTCAGCCCGAGCTCTTAGCAAAGAATTAAGTTACCATTTATTGTCTTTGTACATCTGTAGAAAACAACTTCTGTTGATCCTGTTCTAGTTGACTTAGTGTTACTTACAGATGATTACATGACAGACTGTTATGTAACTCCATCTCCTTTTTAGTCCTTATGAAGCTTGATTAAGTGGATGTGTGCTGCATTACTTTACTTTAGCCCTGTGTGTGTATCTGATGCCTCCTCACAGGTCACTGCTCTTCTCCCATCCCCCATCCCCTACACAGCCTACAACATCTACCATAAAATTAAACTTAAACAAACTGTTGTAGTGTAGTCACTTAGTCAGCCACAGGCAAATGATAGCAAATGTCTTGTGATCTGTACAAGTCCTTTCTGTCAGCATGCTCCAGTCTGCCAGCTAGCTACCAGAAACACTCCAGCTGTGTTTGTGTGTGTTTTCTGAGGTAACAGACCCGGTACAAATAATATCTTTCATAACACTTGACATTTCTCTTCCTCTTGTATACTTATTTCTTCTGTCTGTCATGGAACATGGAAGCATTTTCAGTGTACAACAAAATTAGTTTTGCTAAATTAGAAAACTGTCAAACAATAGGATAGATCACTTCACGCTTGTGGTGGTGGAGTAAAGTCAGGAAAATATTGACTGAGTGTTCCTAGATATCATAGAGGCTGAAGTCCTTATGGGGAGAAGGTAGGCTGCACAATAGTATGTCTGAAAGACAGGCAGAATAGCAATGATATTGAAAGAATGACATCTAGTGATGATTATTTACGATCAAGAAATGAAAGCAGAAAGATCATTGGTCAGATATGGTGATATGGAGGTTGTGAATGGAGGATTTGAAGGTGTGGCCAAAGTCAAAGTGACTGAGAACAAAAGTGAACAAAAAGGAGCCATGTCACCTATAAGGAAACATCTTATTAGGATATGTGCTGCAAAGGGGCAGAGAAAGTCCAATACTGGCAAAGGAGATGTTGCTGTGCAATGAAGGCTAGAGGCCATAGGAGGCCAGAGGAGAGAAAAAAAATGTTAGTATGTGACAAATGTTACAAGGCCATTGAATGCCAGAGCAGATAGATAGATGTTAGTGTGCAGCGAAGGCTAGAGCCTGCCGAAGAACTGAGTATTAGATTTTATCCTGTGATGAAGGCTATAATGTTAATAATTTTATATATTGAACACAGCAACAAGTATACATATATGCTACATATCATCATACTGACCAAGAGTGGCTATATTTGTTTTATGAGTCCAAATATGAGCAAAACCAGTTGGAGCAATACCTGCTGTTCCAGTCTGTCTAAACGAATGGAATGGTAGGTGGTATCAAATGCTGCACTAAGGTCAAGCAATATTAATACAGAACATGCACTGGAGTCTGCAGCCATCAGTAAATCATCTCCGACTCTGAGGAGGGCAGTTTTAATTTTTTAGGATTTTTGATATGAAGATCAGTTTGGAGATTGGCTGTTTTTTAGGTCTGCAGGATCTAACCTAGGTCCCTCCAGCAGTGACTGAACACAAGCAGCTTTAAAAAGATCTGCGACAACTCCAGAGGTAAGAGAGCTATTGTGGTCAGTAGCACAGGGCCGATTGGATAATATCAGAGGGGTCTGATGGTTGTTTCACAAGTGACATAGTAACGTAGTGACACAGCTTCACTAAACAACCACAGTAGTGTAAACAAGTGTAAACAATATAATATATATGATATTATATGACTTGGAGAAACACTAGAAAAGCACTATAAAAGCCACTATAAAACCCCTAAAGCAAAAGGTTTAAGCTGAGTCTTTCTCCTCACTTGTTAATGGTGCTAGTGACAGTTTGTCCACCCCAAACATGGACAGCTAAACTTAGATCTGTCATAATCATCCTGTGGATAAATGAGTAGCCTTAAAAGATCGTGTAAAAAAGCTGAGCGCAGGCAAAAGTCCAGTAAGTTGCAGGTTTATAACCTATATACCTGCTCTGGGGATGGGATCAAAACCTGTCAATAGCCCAAATACTAACCAATCAAATCACTGGAAAACTAGTCATCATTCCTACAGGATCCTGACATAATTAAAAATAAAGTGACAAATAATAAAGATTGATAGATATTTTTATAAGTCAGTGAAATTGTTTTACCGTTCCAGTCTCTCCACATGCCACACAGAGTTTATCACACTAAATGATCACTTGCTATTATAGCTTCTTTTTAACTCAACAAAGATGCTTTTATCCACATGCTGTTGATTATTTCCCACAATTATGAATTAACATTTCAGTCAGATCGACCTCGTCAGATATTAATTCTCTCCTCTCTGCTTTGGTAGCAGAAACAGTCTGACATTACTCTAACTTTTTATCTGCATCACATATTCAGAATAACTCAGAATAAAGGCAACTGTGAAGGAGTTTCTTAAGGTGACTTTTTCAGTTGCTCTGTACATTCATTAAATTAGATTTACACAGAAGGATAATACAGGCCACTAGAGTGTGTGCAGCTACACCAACTCAACCAAGGGCAATTGAGGCCCTGAGCGATAGTCCATGATGCCAACATCCAAGACAGCAAACGACATGTGCGTAATTTTGTCTGAGAAAAAATAGATGAGACTCAGCATAGAGTTGTTCTTGGACAGGGAAGACAGTGGTATAAGAAGAAGGGTCAACATGAGGAAAGAGGTTAGAACGTGAGTTAAGTAAGATGTGTGTCCATGTTTATATATAGGTACTCAATAGAATATGCACATATGTAGGTGTTAGACTACACCATGCCAACTTGGATATTATATGTATCTTTTTCAGGAAGACAGCTTCATTATTGAGGAACCATTATACTATGTTAAAACAGTTTACATTTGTGAATGGGTGTGGATGTTAGAGCGTTTTAGAGCAAGCGCTGTAGGAATGTGTGTGTGAATGGGTGAATGTGACATGCAGTTTAAAACATTTTGAGTGGTCAATATGACTAGAAAAACGCTATATAAGCACAGTCCATTTACCATTTACCATATTGTGCACTGCTTATCTCCTTAAGCTAGAATCAGTACTTCTGCCTAAGATATCTTCGGTCTGTAAGAACAGTTGAGGGCAGCTGAAGGCCAGTGAAAACTGATGTCAGCCTGTGACAAAGGCTAGAGGCCATCAAAGGTCTGAGGAGAGATAGATAGACACTGGCATTTGATGAAGGCTAGAGGCCAGTGGAGAGAGACGTTAGTCTGCCATACTAAAGGGTTAGTGTGTGACATAAGCTAGAGCTCTGTTGAAGGCCTGAGAAGAGAGGGACAGATGTTAGCCTGCACCAAAGGTCAGGGGAGACTAGAGGAGAGAGAGATGTTAATGTTGGACGAAAGCCAGGGGCCACTCAAGGCCTGTGGAGAGGATCAGATGTTAGCCTGCAATGAAGGCTGGAGGCTGAGGAGACCGGTGGAGAGGGAAGATGTGGGTAGAGAAGTTATGGAAATGTGAAGGGCTTGTAAATGAGTCACCACCACCAGCTATATGCACAACTTAGCCCATGGGTCATGAGACCAAAAGAAAATGTTAACAATTTACATGAATGCCAGCAACGTAATTGCAAATATGTAGGGTTTTCATTTTCCTATCATGGCAATAAGGAATTATACCCCACAACTGAAATGGGATTCAGTGGCATGCTGACTAAGAGGTAGAATGAGGCCAGCGTTTCCAACTTGTAACATGCAAATGTGAATGCAAAATTGACCACAGAAATATCATGACAGAACAACAGAGTACATTTTCAAGAGCCCAGAAGAAAGAGCGGGAAAAATAGTTGGTTAATCACCTGTAAAGAGCTTCCCTGATAGTGGGCCTAAAATAACCACAAATGGCTCTGTATGCATGCAATATTTAAGGCAAGGTTTAGTAACAGGAAATGAAGAGGTGGCCTGGAGGGATAATGTACTTCCTCACTGAAAGCTTATTTAAAGACATCCAAGCCACAAAATCAGTCTCTGTTGTAAATAACTGACTACTGACTTATGGTCTGCTATGCTTATATACTGTTGGATGTACTGACGTGTCTGAACAGTGATGTGTTCACTAGGTGGTAGTGATGCATTCTTTTACTATTATACGGACTTCAGTGCCTTGAGCAAATAGCATATAAATATGGTTGTATTTGAATGGCGATACCATCAGTTACTGTTATAAGAACAGGGATGCTGTTTTATATTGTGTGTGTGCTGGAATATTTTACACTGTGACTGATGAAAAACAATGCGGAATGAAGGAAAAGTGAACGAGATGATGATGGATTGCATATGAATATAGCTGAACATCCACCTGCTGTCATATGGCAAGGGGAGACAATCTTGACACTAAGGCTGCTTCCCAATACCCTGAGCAGTGCTGGAGAGTGCTTATTGAATACTGGCTAGTACCCTGAAAGACTGTAGAACACTGTTTTGGATGGATGTTGGCAGCCTGTGAGATGGATCAGTGCCTCAATCTTAAAAAGAATCCAGAATCTGAAACAACTGAAAAGGTGATTAGCAGAGCATTGGTCAGTGTGAGGGAGCGGCTCCGTCACTGACAGCGGGGAGCGCACACACATGTACTGGCATACACACACACACATACACGCACACACATAAAACTTCCGGTCCATCCCGTTTTCCCCAGTTAACAAACTTTCCAATCATTCAGTCATGTTCCTATTCCTGTTGAAGTAGAGCGACCAGGGCTGCACACCTGGTTGTTCTATGTCTCTTTAAACATACATTTAAACATGTTACTCACCGGCGGCATATCAGTCGTTCTGGTTGCGGAGCATGATGCGGCAAAACGGGGGCATAGCATTTGCCGCTATTATATGCCATGTTCTCGCGGGGTTTCGGGGTCATGTGACCAATTTGATATATATATTTTTGGTCTTTGTTTATTTTATCTGTAATTCTCCAGTCAATACACGGTGGATGCAAATAACTGTGCTTATAAAAATACAGTTAATTTTTGTTTAAGAGGCGTTGTTAGAGAGAAAATGTATTTTTCCTATTAATTCTTGAGCCTGGAGGGAGGGGCTTTGGGTTTATAAGGGGCTGCTGTGGCCCAGGGAAGGCAGTCCTGGTTTGGTTGCAGAGGAGGTAACGACTACTGGCACATGTTTACTGAGTTACTGAAGAACTCTATTAAGCTTGAATTTTTCCTTGATGTTTTTTTTTTTTTTTTTTTTTGCATTGTTTGGTTGTTTGGTTTCCACCAATTTTTTCGCACTGTAAAAAGTTATCATTGTTTGCTCTTTGGGAGGCCGGCAAATAAAGAAATCGGAGCACCACATTATCTTCTGACTACGCCTGTGAGTTTTTTCTGGGATTTTTCCTCTTACCTCTACCATTTTTGGATTTTTGGGAGGTTTAAGAAAGAACCCTGTGACAGTCAGATAGGGTGAAGTCAGGAATGTGAATTGAGAGATTTGACAGTGTGGGAAACTTGAAGTCAGAGAGTGAAATAAATCAGGAGTATATGGCATTACTCCTTACATTATCCTGTAGAGGACCAAGACCATAAGGGAAGAGATCTTCCTTATTGAACTTTTGCCAAAGTTTTGTTCTGGATAGATATTGCTTGTCATTTCGACTTTTACATGTGTAATTCATGCAAAGACTATTTTCTGATAAGTAACAATTATAATTAATATTTTTTTTGCTCAAAGACTTCATGACCTCATATTAACCCACATCAACCACTGTCACAATACTGTAGCATCATCATCATGGTTCGAGGACATGCCCTCCCATTTCCTCCTCTTTTCTGTCTACAGGCTCTTTTGCTGTGTCAGTGTGATTGAAATGTGACTGTATTATTGTCCACAGTGTTTTCATTAAACCACATGGAATTGGATGGTAAAGTCTCAGTGATCTTCTTATCTGTCTCCCTCACACACAGCACTGAACAGCAACTCCTCAAATGCTTTATGTACGGCTTCAAGATTTTGTCTGATAGTGGTAATTGTATTTGTCCTGTTGGGGTATATAGGGTGGTGCAGTAAATCCAGCCTCACTACCTGTCGTCTATATGCCCAAGTGGAATATTACTCATACTCTTCCCCACATCCTAATTTTATGTTCTCTCCCATTTCTCCCTTTCATTCTGCAAAAACAAATTACAGAGCCTTTTCATGTCAATCTCCTACCCTGTCTTTAACACAACTTTCCAAGTCCTGTCCCACAGTGTCATATAATCATTGCATCTTCGTCTTAACAGAATCACAATGATCTGCCAATAATATGTAGGGTAGGCCCGACCTACTGACTATTTTATCAAATTTAACAGCCTACACAAACCCATGTAATTTCTTAACTTTTCCAACTTAATCATGAATTGGCTACAAAAGGACGACACATCCTCACATCTACAAATCGGTCAACAGTTGCTTAATCCTGTGTCCAAATGAATAATCAAAGCTATACATCACTGCCTACAGCAGCACATATCCATGACTCTACCTACCTATTATAAAGGTTACTGCTGGTTAATCATTTGCTTAAAAATATACCACTGATAAAAGCTGTTAATGACAAATTTATCCTCCTCTGTGGAAAAAAATCCTGTTTGAAAGAAATAAGAACCTTGTTGGCCAGCCTGTCTATTAACAGAACATACGCTTTGGTCAGTGTTTAATTTGTAAATCAGGAGGACCTGGAACACAGAGCTGTTTTTTTTTTTTTCAACCACAATTTGATGAAATACTTATTTTGGCCAAGGACAGAAAAAGACTGGGTTTGTGAAATTGTAAGTTGGCGCAGAGAGAAAAAAGTGCTGGACCAAAATCTGTATTTAGAGCTTAGGCAGTCCTGCTTTTATCATTACATACACCTGTGATATGATAAGCATTTAAGGCATGTTTCTTAAGAACAAAAGTGAGGCAACTCAGTTTTTCTCATTGATACATCCACACTATCCTCCAGCTGTTATTTAAATTTACATTATCAAATGTTTCAGCATTTCTAAAATAACAGCATAGAACAAATAAACAATTGAAGATATTTGAAAAATAAGGAGTAATAGAATCTTTTTGTTGGACTAAATTTAATATAAACTTCTGTCTTCCACTGTTACTTGCCTTTTTCCCCACCGTTCTGATAGCAATATACAGTGCAATGTCCTGCAGTACTGTACTGTCCTAAAAATACATCAGAGGGTGTTGTTCCAACACTGCCTTTGTACAGAGGGTCTGTAAGTAAACAACAACAGTTTGGGCACCTGTGAATTGTTTGCATTAACTTTCCAGGCCCACTGTACCTCACATCAACAGATTTCTTAATCCCTTAAAAGGCCTGTTTTCTATGAAATTCACTGATCTGTAAGTTTTTACTGTTGACAGTTTACTGCTGGCCTTTGTACCATTTAAGGGGATTCACTGTACTTGAACTGCTTAATTTTTAATAACAATTGGAAAACGGTGGTGTTCTAAGACACTTGCCCACTAGTGTATGTGTGCATGTGTGTAGTAATTTGAATGGTCATTTCCCTATTTCAGTCCAGTGTCATTTTTCTAGATCTCTATTCCAAGTAGTTACAACAATTGTTGTAGACCAACAGAGTTCACAGAGTATAATCTCTTCACTTAGCTAAGAAAATGAAGAGCACAAACTGTAAAGACATGGTTTAGTGACTGTAAGGACATGGTTATTGGCACTGACAGATTTATGCCATTTTGTGCTTGTGCCTCTGTTAAAGCTGGCTGTTTAAAAGCTAAAAAGCACAAGTTAGACACAAGATGAAAACAAATGTGGGAGTTTAATTTAATAATGTTGTCCCTCTTTTAGATGCAGATCCTGTCCAGTGACCTCACCTGACACGATGCCATGATCCTACTACTGTATTATATTTTGTTAACAGCAATTGTTATGCTTTTAGCAGCATATTTTCATTATTAACTGATACTGTCTTACCAACATGTATGTACAGTAAAGATGAAAATAAAGATTATAAATTTTAGATTAAATTGATTAATTAGTGTTGTACCTGTTGGAAAGTGTTCATTGATCGACCAGTTATCCACCTGCAGCGTAGCATTGCCACCATTCCTGGTGAAACGGACAACATGATACTTCCCATCATTCACTGGGGTACTGCTTTCCTGCACACTGATATCCACTGTGCCAATGTTGAATGTCACTCCAATTTTTCCTTGTTGCTGAAATGAGAAAACACAGTTGTTCATTACAAACACTGAAACACAAGTGTAAGGTTTTGGTGGTGGTGAACCTTTACAAACAGGATGAAAGCCAATGGTACTGAGTAGTGAAGCATGATGGAGAATTACGCAGCATCAGTCAAGCAGGGATTTTTTTTGCAGAGCTCTGATTTTTACTAGTGACCATAACAAGTTACAACAAGTTCCATAGCTCTCACAAACTTGTGGCAGGCTGGTGAACAACAGCAGGCCCTCTCTCTGTGACACCCTACACTGCTTTCCCACCTGGCATATGTACTTACCATCTCTACCAGGACCATTACACAGTCAAGGTAACATGGACAACCCTGAAGCAGAAAATCGAGAATAAATAAACTGAAGAAATACCAAATACCAATACCTCCCCCCTCTCCTCCAGGATTACTTGGCTCAGCCTAACAAGGTAACTGACATCTGCTGGAGTCCTGTGGCTCCAGTCTCGTATGTACACGCCATGAAAACATGTGAGGTGTTGTTCGTGCTCTCAAAGAGAGCAGTAGTAGGGGTTCCTAATATAAAAGTGCAACATAACAAAAATGAACTGTACTGTATTAGTCTGTTTTGTCAGACTTTACATAATGCATCTGTATGATCTTTTTGTAGTTTTGAGAATATCTCAGTATGTTTATGTTTTCTATTTATTACTATGATCCCCATTAGCTAAAGTATTAGAATAGCTATTCTTCCTGGAGTCCTTAAACCAGGCTTTACATAGTGACAATGCAGCCATTATAGCATATCACATTACATTAGAAGATAAACAGGACAAAGACAAAGACAAAAACATATACATATATATACAAACATATAAGTTCCTGACAATTCAGTAATTAGGATATATGAAATAGTTTGTTTCATGTCAGTGTCCCAACACATTTTAAATCACAATCTAGTCTATTTCACACTAGTATTCAAAACACAACCAAAATACATGGAATAGTCAGTTTAACTCTAGTCATTTCAACTCATTAAAACTCATATGGTCCTTTTACTCTAGTATCCACTACAGTATTTAAACATATATGAAAATAGTTTCTTCCCCCCCAGTATTCAATACCACAATAGTCCATTTCACTCTAATGTTCCCAGCATATTTCAAAGTATAATACAGCCTGTTTCACACTAGTAACATTAGCACTAGAAGATTTCAGGTTCGAGCCCCAGTTCGCCTGCTTGTGTGGAGTTTGCGTGTTCTCCCTGTGCCTCTGTGGGGTACTCCAGCTCCACCGTCTAAAGACATGCACATTGAGTTATTTGGTGACTCTAAATTGCCTGTAAGTGTGAATGTGAGTGTGAATGGTTGTTTGTCTATATGTGTTGGCCCTGTGATGGACTGGTGATCTGTGCAGGGTGAACCCTGCCTCTCACCCAGTGACAGCTGGGACAGGCTCCAGCTCCCCTCACAACCCTTAACGGATAAGCGGTATAGATAATGAATGAATGAATAATGCTACAAATATTTATTTGGGCTATCTTCCTAGATAATTTAGAATACTTACACTTATCCATTTAATGAATTTATAATAACTATTTTGCTCTCCATCTAATAACAATCAACACTGGAACTACCATTAAGACATTTATACATACTGAAGACAGTTGAATATAGACATACAAATGGCGGCACATACATGAAATCAAATGTGTAGCCACACAGGAAAAGCAAAGCTCAACCTGAGACTGACAGAAAACTGAAAATAGGCACAAAGGCAAAAGGGCAAAAGCCTGGGGTGCAGAACACTCTCAAGGCACACAAAAGGTTATAAATGATGAAACTAAATTTTAAAAAACACTCTCCATCTTTCTTGTCTTTTGACGAGAATTTGATGTTAAGTGACCTTGTATACATGATATTGTACTTTAAAACCATGAATAAATGTTTTCAAATACGGACGGAGAACTGTGGAGTACTGGCCTGTAGTCCATTTGTTTGAACAACTACCAGCCCCACTAATATTGCAGCAGCTGCTTCAATAATTCTCAACTAGAAACAAGTGAGCATAAGGAGGAGCAAAGTAAACCTAGAAATATGTTCAACCACTCTCTGCAAAAGTCTGCGTTCTTGACTCAGCCAAGAATCTGGGTGTCACATTTGATCCTGCTCTCAGCACATTAAAGACATCACCGAGTTGGTAGACCCTTTAAAAATTGTTTACTTTATTGTTTTGGCTGTGCACACCCCGACAGCCAATTTTAAATGTGCTAACAAATAAATCAGTTATGTTTTTTAGACTGCAATCGGCTGTGGCACTGGTCGTCCGTGGGAGTGGGGAAAGAGGAAACTACTTTTATGCTACAGTTTCCCCTAGGCTGGGAGTAACAATGCAGCATAGGTAAGATTCTGTTTTAGCAGACGCTGAAATTCTAATTCACGCTTTTGTCTCATTGAGACTTGGTTACTGTAACATTTTGTTTTTAGGTCTGCCGTGTGCTTGTGCAAATGGTTCATAATGCTGTGGTGAGAATGTTGACTAAATCCAGAAAGTTTGACCACATTACTCCAATTTAGCCTCCCTTCATTGGCTCCCTATGTCAGGTCCAACTTTAAGGTGCTTCTACTGACTTAGAAAATTCTAAACGGGCTAGCCCCCTCTTTGTCCTTAATCCTTATATTCCATCCTGTGCTCTGTGTTCTCAGAGTGCAGGGCTCCTGTCTGTTCCCAGAGTTAAAAAGAAGTCAGCTGGCTGCAGGGCCTTTTCCTATCAGGCGCCCTCCCTCTGGAACAACATCCTTATTGACATTAGATGGAGCTGAGGCCTTTAAATACAAACACTAAATTCAATTTTAAGCCATAGCTTTCAGTTAGCACCTTATTGTCTTATTTCTACCTGTTACCATTCTACATTATTCTACATATTGGCGGACTGGGTCAGTCTCAGTGAATCAGTTAAACTCAGGATTTAGTATAATCCACGTTGTCCTGCCAACACGATTACTGCAAACTATCTTAAAACAAAGTTTGTTTGTTTTCCTCCCTCAGGTTCCAAGCTGTGTGCCCGTCTGTCCATGTCCAAAACAAAAGACAGCTGAGACATTACCAAGCATAACTGAGACAAGCAGAATGAGTGTGAGAACTTACTATGTGCAGCATGAGATAGTCCCCCAGACCAGGTGCGCTGTCAATCCTAACCAGGATGCCATCTTTCAGGGAGGTGCTAAAGCCAACGGTCAGCCTGTCAGTCCTGGTGCTCGGTCTCTCATTGGCTGGCCACTTGAATGTAATGAGGCCTCCTCCTTTGCCAAAGATGTACGTTGTCCCAGCTGAACAGAGCAGGAGGAAGAAGTATAAATTTTAACTCAAAATGAATTGAACTCAAAATACTGTATATGCTGAGAGCCCATGAGTACACTACATGTTAGAAATGCAAGTCAACTGATAATGTCATGCACATGCTGCAACATATGTAGTATAACAGGTAGGAAAAATAAGGATATTATCACAATTACAATGGTACTGAATTTGCAATCAAGTATAACGGGTTCCAAACATATTAATCACCGAACATCTTTCTGATGTTAAATAATAATGGCAGAGATATCACCAACAATGGTGGTTTACATGTACATATGATGACTTAATGGTATGGTTGCCAAAAGTAACCAAAGCTCCTCCACATGTCAGTTGGTAAAATTGCACTTTTTTGCACTAATTGACCACTCATTAGTGGTCACAGTGTCTACTTTTTGTACAAAATAAATGTCAAAATACTTCTTTTGAGATGCATGTACAGTTTCATGTACTCTTTTAGTGGTTATTTTGAATTGAATTACTTTTGTGGTATTTCTGTTTCAGGTAATTGTCTGAGAAAATGGATAACATTGTGCAGTCATCTGTCAAATGTGGATTTGAACTCGTCCAACATCTGCCTTATTCACCTAATTTGGCACCCTGAGACTACTACCTCTTCCCCAAGATAAAAAGGGAGTTAAGTGGTCGCTATTTGAAAGTGATGATATGTAAGTGCTACTGTGGACCATTTTCTCAGACAGTGCTGACTTACAATTTTGGATTAAATCAGTGCTGTCAGTCTAAACATAATGATAAAAAAAAGTTTCATAATGAAACAAATAAGTTGTCTGTGAACATTTTACTGATATGTTTGTTATCAACATATTTGCACTTTACATAAATAACAACCTGTACCACAGTAGTGCATTTGGTTTTTTTCAGTATCCATTTGGACTAGCAGCAAAATGCACTGTGAAAATGCTTTCATTATTATTACAGCTTTGTAGAAGAATACAGTGTCAGGATTGTTGTTTTTTCACAGCCTACAGATCAAATACAGTTCAATTATGTAGGATGCTTAGCTCAATATGATTCATACTGTATTCAGTTACAGGCATATAGAGAGCAGGAGATGCCCAACACACAGGACAGATGGAGTTCATCTTAAGCCTGGGACACACTAAAAGATTTTTAAAATCTTACCCAATTTAGCAAAGTCTTGACTGTCAAAACTCAAAATCTTGCGAGGTCAAATGCAACTTTAGGGTAAATAAATATGGCATACAACAATGTTGCAATTTTGTTCAGCTTGTTTCCTGATTGGCTATTATCCCGTTCCTCGTGACAATCCATCTAGTGCGTGCTCAGCTTTCCTCACACACTAAGAACAAAACAGTGAAATCTGTCAATTTTTGTTGTCATGTGTTGTCTCTCATATTTTCAGTTAAATCAGTTAAGATTTTAAAAATCTTTCAGTGTGTGCCAGACTTTAATTCCCCTCTCCTGCAGTGATTAGGACATAACAACATTCCTGCTTTCAAAATACAGGAACTTGGCTTTAATCTCAGTGTGTGTGTGTGTGTGTGTGTGTGTGTGTGTGTGTGTGTGTCTGCAAAAACAACATCTATGCTGTTGCTTGCAGCTTCAACAAACAGTGAGGTCAGCAGGTGGCTGAATTTTAGCAGTGACCAATCATCCCCCATAAAAGCAACAGTAGGTGTCAGGAAGGGTCTCTGAGTGAGAGAAACAGTTAATCTCAATGACCTGAAGTACCAAAACAAACAGAAAATACACAATCGGACCCCACATTTTAATATACATGACTCCAAATAAAAATTAATAAATAATAATAGCAGGTAATTGAGTGTTATTGGTGCAGCAGCTGCTGGAATATTGGTGGGGGCTGGTTATAGTTGTGCAAACAATTAGGTTACAGGCAAGTTAATTTAAACTCTGTGGTTCTTCTCTGCATATGCATATCCAACAGAAAAAAAGACTTCAGTATTTATAAAAATGTACATGGTCAGTTCAAATTACATTCGTATGTCTCATCTAAACATTTAATGAACGCTGTGCTGGCAGTGCATACAATTCAGGGTCCTGGGAAGTTCATCTGAATTACTTAATACATTTTTCTACCTTAATTAATTAATGAAGTCACACTGTTGTGCCATCCCTCTCTAATATCAGCAACTTTAGATGAAACACGTGAATCATTTCTGATACTGTGTTATAAATGCAGGTGTTAAATCAACTACATGGAAAGAACACAGAACAGGAATATTGATATTTCTGCAGAATTCTGGCTCATAGGATTGCACAAGTGGATGATATGGTCTTGATAAAATTTGCTGCATATAGTCTATCATTTTGCAGTACACGAAAAAAGTGAAGCAAATCAAAAGACACCACACTTAACATAAACTCTCATGATTAAAATAAAGGTGTCTTCTGATTTTGATAAGGTCTGTGTGTGTGTGTGTGCCTATGCAAAACAAAGTCACAAAAAATGCCCCTCGCCTGCTTTTGCTATTAAAAGTGGTTTGATGAGGTTTTAACTCAAAGTCGCCTTGCACATTGGCACAAACAAGTTTGTTTGGTCCCGGGAAATTACCCAGACAGGCCTAGATGCAAGAAAATAGACTTGTACCCAACCTAGTCACACCAGTCGCCCCTTGGATTTTGATGTTTGTCTATTTGTGGTGATACATTACAGGTGCTTGGACCCATGAAATATCTGTATTGCAGTGTTTCTATTTTTTTTTAAATTACATTTGATATCTTCATTTTTATCTCTACAATATACTAATACTGCACCAATTTCAGCTGCATGCTCCAAAAGTCACTCTGTTCTCCACAGGGCTGCCTGCAAAAGAGAAGAGTGAAAATCAGCTGATGCCTTTGCCCCCTTAGGATGTGGAGTACAATGCAGAATCCTGTGTTATGATTGTATGGTATTGCAGCTGGGGTCAGATGTCACTTTTTCCCAAATGCTAATTGGTGTAGATATGTTATTGTCTGTTCTTGTATCGTTCTGCTGGGTGTTTAGGATTATCTGTCATTAGTGGTGGTTTAAGAATATTGTTTAGAGTGATCTTTAATTTCAGACTATTTGAGTTTAAACGTTTTAGAATACTGTTATCACTGATGCTATACCTCTCACTCAGTGTTTCAAAAGGTGGCAATGAACCTGTTGATGAGTGATGCCTAGTCTTTGCCATGAGTTGATCATTAGTGATTTATCAATTTTTATTGGAAAAGGAGCGTTCATATCACCATTCAGCCACTGACTGTTGAGGTGTTGCCCAGCAAGTGATGTGGGTTTTGTAGAAAGCTTTCTGGAGAAGACCTTGCCTGAATAGGGGAAATAGTATTTATTTATAGTAGAAACCTGGCTGTGCAGGAAGAGTGTATTAGCCTAAAAGAAACTCCCATCATGTCATGCTAGTACTCACATTCCTCTAGACACTGGCTGAGAGGGCAGAGTTACAGCCATCTTTGACTCCAGTTTATTAATCAACCCTATACCTAACCTCAGCAATAACTCATTTGAAAGCCTTGATCTAAGTTTAACACTACAGCCAAATGTATTTGTTATAGTGTACCGCGCTCCTGACCCATACTCTGATTTTTTTTTTTTTTTTGATTGAGTTTTTAGTTTAGTCCTTAGTACAGATAAAGTACTGTAATTATAGTAGGTGATTTTAACCTCTTGAGACCATGTGTCCTCATATGGGGACATTTAGATTTTAGCTGACAGTTTTTGTGCAATCTGGTATTGACAAAATCACAATGCACTCAACAGTGTAAAAACAAGATGGTGGCAATCTTTGGTAACATATTCTACAGCTGAGATCTTGTTTGCTTTATGAATGCTTCCACTTGGACGCATCCTGAGTACTTTTGAAGACATCTCATACCAGTGCTACACAGATGATATCCAGTTGTGTTGCTAAATTATCTTTCAAGAACTGTATTAATGTGTCAAAGAACTGGATGGCGGTGAATTACCTGCCACTAAATACACAGAAAACCAAAGTTCCTGTCTGTGCCCCTGACAACATTGTCCCCATGACTGAGAATCTTGGACCCATTTCATCTTCAGTTCTCTCAACTGTCAGAAATTTGGGTGGTCAATTTTGATAAACATGTTGGTTGTCTTGTGTGATCTTGTTTTTTATCATTTATGGAACATTGTCTGCCTTAAATATGCTGCTACTCAGTCTGAAATGGAAATGGTCATATATGTTTTTCTTTCATCATGGTTCAATTACTGCATGATTCACGATTCCTCTACAAACAAAACATCCCTGGACTGCCTACAAATGATCCAGAATGCTGCTGCAAAGCTTCTCACCAGGTCCTCTAAAAGATCCCACGTGACACCAAGTCTGTCCTCTTTACATTGGCTCCCCTTAACGTTCAGGGTTCAGTTCAAGATTTTGGCAATCACTTTCAGGGCTCCTCGTGGTCAGATGTCTCCTGATATCATAAACTATTACATCCTTATGTAACTAGTCGGTCTCTGAGGTCTTCTGACCAAGGCCTGCTGGTGGTACTGCAGTCCAGGCTAAGGACCAAAGGAGACTGTGTTTTTGAGGTTGTGGTTGTGGAACTCTCTCCCTTTGGACTTAATATCTATCTATCTTATTATATATCTTATACTATCTTATTAACTTAGATCACTTTAAGAAGAAGCTAGAGACCTGCCTGCGGAGGCTTGCCTTTATTTAGTTTTAGCCATTTATATAGTTTTAACTGTTACATTTATGTCTTTTCATTTATTTATTTTATACAGTGAAGCACTTTGTGACTTTTGTTCTTGAAAGGTGCTGTATGAATAAACTTTACTTACCTACTAAGAGGATCAAAACCTAATCAAATCATTATTGTTGAAACTTGTTTTTTTATACTCATCTACTTTAGTTGCTTAATATGGTATACACATTTGAGAAAACAACAAAGATTACAACAGGGCATTACCTTTCATTTTTGATTGTTCTTTCTGGATGCTTAATCAACATTTCAGTGAGAGACAGAATGAGTGGGTGCTGTTATCTGTAGCCTGTTAGTAAATGTAGGCAGAAATTCACACAGGCCAATGGCACTGTTCCTACAGAAAAAATGGACATCCCTAGTTTGCAGTATTGAATAAGGAAAATCTAAGGAAAATGAGGTACAAAATGTTGCACAATGTGTTTTAGATGTGTTGCATTGTTTACAATTTTGTTTTTGTACAGCCATGGTTAGGCATTAAAATAAACAGATAGATAGATAAATAGATACTCAACTGATCCTTTACGGGAAATTACTTTGTTACAGCAGTGTTTCATCAGAGAAACAAACACGCCACAACACACATTACATCCAACATATCTCAAAATCTAAAAATGTGTAAGTGTACATAAGAAATACATGCATGCATAGCATGCAGTATTATTGCACATTAACTTTGAATGGTGTGTTTACAAACAGCAACCGACAAATTATGTATATTACACCTTTAGGGTTAGTGGACCTTTATTGTCTAGTTACAGTAGTAAGCATGCAGTTGAGGTTGTGGAACAGCCATGGATAAAAGAAACAACAGCATTACTGGTTTCAAATGGGGAATGGTAAAGACTTGTGTTGACCCATCAATCCACTGCAGCCTTCTCCTAATGTGAACTGTATGCCTCTATATACTACGTCACCTGTCGACCTCCTTTACTCCTACTACTACTGTCGACCTACTTTACTGTCAACTAACTAACTAGCCTTAGTTAACTGAAGTCAGGGTTTACACAATAAGTCCTGTTTTTACAGCCTCAGTATATCTAAGTGTTTGTCAGCTCATCTTACAACATCTGAAACCCTGGTTTTCAGTAGCAGAATTGGCAGGGGATTAAATTTCTCACAACTACTTTCACTATAAACAGCTGAGTACAAAACCATGACATTCTTTGAGGTGAGACTGTATGAGTGTATACATTAACAACCTGCCAGCTGAAAAGTTGCTATTGTTGGTGAATTTGTTATGAGGTGTCAGTATGAATGGATAAATAAGGAACAAGACAGCTAAATGAATAAATCCACACACCCCCCACCCCCCACGGAGGCAGCTGTGGCTCAGGGGGTAAAGCAGGTCACCCACTAATCAGAAGATCAGTGGTTCAATCCCTGGGTGCTGAAGTATCCCTGGGCAAGATACTGAACCCCAGACTGCCCCCGATGTAGCATTGGAGTGTGAATGTGTGTATATGTGTTAGTGGGTACTGTATGTATAGAGCAAGTGCTGTATGAATTTGTGTATATATGACCAGAAAATAATGTGTTATAGCCTTTGGAATATTATAAACCACCAAAATAGTTTCAAGACCTTGGGGCCTTCATAATGTGGTATGATGCTTTGGATGGATTGATTTTAAAAATGGAAAGATTTATTGTTTGCAATGCATCACAGTTCACCATATAATTTTAAATTGAGTATACAACTGGTGACCATCCTTAGATATGCATCCCACTGTATTATAATTGAGTGTGATAGAAAGGTGATATTCAGCTACAGATGTTTGCTGTGACAACACACACCATGCATATGTGTAGTGTGTCAGTGGGACAGTTCAGGAAGAGTAAGATTTCAGTACTTACCTAAAATTGAAATTGAGTCCCAACAATGTTCTCACCTCTAGAAACATTTTTATCCTGTCTTCACTATCACTTTTATTGTCATTTTAAGCACTCAGTGATGGCATAAAAATAGGTGTTTAAAGGGTGTGATTTTTCGCTGAGATGATTTTGTCCACTCTGTTACACATGTGTGACATTACATATTTGAAAGTGACATCCGTACTCACGGTCATTGCACTGTGTTCCAGTGTAGGAGGTCATGGAGCAGTCACAGGTGTAGTTCTCCCACTGCTGAATACAAATACCCATGTTGGCACAGGAGTCCTCCTGACAGGTGGTGCTGGGACCTGTGGAAGTCCACACACACACACACACACACACACACAGACACACATACACACAGATCTAGGTGTAATACTGTACAAACAAACTCACTGGAGACTTAACCATAATCAGTAATCAATGATGACAAAGCCTAACTCAGAGCCTGCTTTAAAGAGACACTGGTCTGATTTAGAACACTAGTTTGACCCACACCCACTGCCTACTGAGAGACTCCTAAATACTTCACATGGCAATCTAAATAAAACATTGGACATAACCTTAACCATAGTGCTTTACCCAGAATTTATTCTCTTCACTTCCATTTTAAATCTGGAATGACCTTGTGGGGTGTGAGGTTACTATGGGTTGTTAAAAAAATGTGTTTGGAGTTACAGCTTGTTTATACCAGCATCCCCCAAAAATATAGTTTGTCACTTGGTGGTGGTAGTGTCTAACCATGCAAATGGCTTTGATTTTATAAGATATCCACCTGTTAGACCACTACAATCATTTAATATGTTTGAATTGAGAGTGTGAATTGTCAGTGTCTTTTGTCTTAGCCAGTCACTCAACTGCCTTTTTTCCTTCCATCATTCTTTTGTGATTCATGAATAAAATGGGGCTTCATACTGGATTTGTATTTTCTCTTACATTCTATATGTTTGACTATTATACCCTACAACACCAAGGCAAATTCCTTGTATGTAAAAAATCTACTTGGCAATGTTTTGGATTCTGAAAGAGCAATTGAGTGAGAGAGCAGGATTTTCAAGTGTAGAAGGAAGCTGCATTGTTAGTAGAGTAATTTGTATGTGGAATTATTAATATAAATCTTAAAACACTATCATAACATCTGTTTGTGTAGTTATCAATGAGACTGAGAACAATGTATCCCATGGTGGAGGTATTCATGCAGTGGTATTGTCACCTCTAACCCCCTAAATCATCTGGTTGAATCATTCAACTTTGTCCTTTTAACCTGAATATTATCTCTATCCCCCAAGGTGTCATTTTAAAAGTTTTCTCAATAAATTAATTGTATCTTTACTAAACTAAATACCCACAGTTTTTCTTTTTTAGCTTTTTTTTGATTGAGAAAGACAGGAAATGCAGGGGGGAGAGAGAGAGATGACATGCAGCAAAGGACCAAGGCCTGGATATGTACTTGGTCTGCTGCTATAAGGACTCACCTTATAGCAGCCTTGACATGTGGTATGCGGTCTACCAGGTGAACTAGAAAGTCACAATTTTCGAATCTATTCACAGTGAATATGTGAATAATCCTGACAGAGACATTTTTAGACATTGTCAAGTCTGATGTCATCAAATCTGTGACTTGAATCTGGCTCAAGTCGGAGTCAAGTCCATGTCACGTGATTCAGCTTTACATCTCTGCTATAAAACTACAAACGTATTTAACCATATTTAAGCTAAAATGTCACAGTGTGGAGCAGCAGATAATCTGATCATGATGAGGAAGTGAATATGAAGTTTAAATTGATATTTAATTTAAAAAAAATTTTCCCACTGTGAAAATAGTCAATTTTGGAATTCACATCGCTGTGCTCTTTGAAAGACAAAACTAAAAACTTCTAACCACAACCTTTCAAGCCTAAAGGCAGTCTACACATCTCATCTAACTCAAATCAGGTAAATGTGTTAAGTGGAAACTTACCTGGTGAAATGATGAAAGCTGCTATGTTAAAGGAGCTGTTCAAGATCAAGTGAACTGATGATGAGTTGGAGGAGGGAATGGAGTTTTGGAACTCACAATGACTTACAATGCAGGAATATCCTGCTGTGGCAACTCCTATTTCTGGTTATCTGATTTAGGATTTAATGTAATATGTAACGACAGTGAAAAGCTTATTCATGTTACTTCTGCTGATACCTTTTGTCATGTTTGCCAGCAGTGCAGTATCACCATCTAGTGATGGCAAAATGTATTGCCACAACCTGAGCTGCAAACTGAACAATCATTAATGGGCTTTGATAAGGTGTCAGTGTCTCAATAAACACAAATCCTTTCCATACGGTGAAATGTAAGCAGTATATGGCAATACAGTTTAAATGACTTATCAAATGATCATGATACATAGGCAAAAAAAACAAAACAAAACAAAACAAAGAAAAGCTAAAAAGAAAAGGAACCATACAGGAACACATAAAAATGAGACATCAGAATGCCATGGACAAGACCAACAAACTGTGATTGATGACATTTTATTTTGAAAAATAAATTAATCAGCCATTGCTTTGTTGCAGTACATACAGCACAGTGAATAACATTGTTATCAACCCCATTCAGATTGTCACAATGAGGAGGACATACAGTACACATAACATTATTGCCTGTTTTGATTAAAATTAAATGTCAGCTAACACATTAATTTCTCTAACCTGGGGCTCTGTAAGTTAACGTTTAAAACAAACAAACGGTATATTCAATGTCCAACTGAATGATATGGCAGACATAAGAAAAAACAGCTACACAGAAAATGACTTCCATGCAAACAAGAACAGGTTGTGGAGGCTGGCCCAGAACCTTAAAAGGATGACAAAATCAACCAAAAAAGAATGCACGACTTGCACAGGAAGATGGAAACAACAGTGACATTTGCTTGCTCGTGCAAAATGTTTCAACAGCCTATTTTGATGTAGCTACATAATATGCATGAACAATTGGAAATTAACACAAAAAATAAAAACTTTGGCAAGTTTTGTTTTGTGAACAAACTGTATAGTCTGGAGTCCAGGTATGGCCTGATACAGATTTCCAATGTTGATATGATGTCATGGTCAGGTGTAAAGCTTAACTAAGACTTGAATATTTAATGTATTTATCTTATATTTTCTCTTTGTATGCCTGTCATTGACCATTTTCTAAACCCCTACCCCGAACAGTGATTGCTCGGCATAGCTTAGCATCTGTAACTAAGCATGGCTTTCCACACAGTAGTAGTAACCTAGTGTCATTTCCAAGGCCAAATGAGTCTCACATTCTTTTGTGGGATTGAGGTTCTGTTAGAAAAAGTTGTGATCAGGATTGACGCACCAAAGTCCTGTTCAGGATTGACACATTCCACTGCATGGAAGATGGTGTAACACCAGTCCCTGATGGTTTTTTAAGTTTAGGCAGCTCTGTACTGCTTTGTATTGGGCTGTAAGAAGTTTACCTGAGACCACTTTGCCAAACTTATAGGTTAGGTCCAACATATTGCCTGAAAATACTTGACACATAATAGTTATTTATTATGTATCACTACTGTAAACATCTGCAACATGTTCATGAACATGTTATGTTACAGAACAACAGTCCAGTCCAGCATTTTTCTTATAATACTGCACTAAAATACAGGATTAAGAGCCTACCAACCCTGTAAAACAAGGACAATCCTATGTCATCATCAGTCATTAAATGGTGATGATGTAGATATGATTTTCTTAAAATGACAGCTGTCATGTCTACGTCTGTTTGAAGTCAAGGATCCATTGCTTCAAAAATCACTACAAACTTCTGGTGGTGCATCTGCCATTGTTATCACTGTAAACTATGTATGTGCAGCGCTAGAATGGAAAGCTTGACAGGCATAGCAACAATAATTAAAGGGGTGGCAGGGCTTAGTGAAGGGTCAATTAAATATGTTAAGACATTTTAAAATTTCACCAGTGCAAAATCTTGCTCTCAGTGTGAATATATCTCTGCACAATCAAGTGAATATGTGTGTATACAAGCTCTGTAGTACCTTCTTCGAAGATGAGCCTAAACATTCAAGAAAGTCTGAAAAAATGAAACTTTATAAATAGTATAAGAGATAAAAATGAAGCACCTGGCAGTAATGTTACTACACTGGCAAAAAACTGCTCTGATGGTGATTGTGACGGCACTGTCAGCGGGCGACCAATGTGGCCGATAACGTGATGGTGAAGGTAAGGAGGTATTTGATGTTTGGCCTGACTCTAACAGTGGGTAAGTGAAGCAACAAGTACAGTTAATAGGATGGAGTGACTTCCGTATGGATGCAGGACTGTGGAGCTACTGTTTGCATTGAGCAGGAAGAAAGGGCTGCTGGAGCTGGAGTTGAAGTTTGTGTTGTAGTAGTCTAAATCAGGCTTGGATTTGAGGGACGGTGTACCTTCGCATCCACGCTCAATCTGCCCACTGCGAAACAAGGCGTCATTGAGGAGATCTGGCAGGCGACCGTTGAGGTCCACAGATGCCAAACAGCCCTGGAAGCCTTCTCTGGAAGCCACTAGTTTAGGCAGGTTGCCATACATGCCTGGACCCAGTCCTGCGATGAACAGATCACCTGGGGTGCAGAAAACACAGAGGCAGTACAGAGGGATCTTATCTTAATAGGTCTTTGTTATAAATTCTCTCTGTATATGTCAGTTCTTACAGATCTATGACATCTTTATTTGTCTGAGCAAAGTAAATTTTGAGATATTTTATCAAGTAAAAAGCCACTGCAAATGCATTTTTGTGATGTGTAGTGGCATGATGTTACGTTTCACCACTGATAACCCTCACATGTTGGAAGTTATGCAGTACAATACAACACAATCCAAAATATGTGTTAAATTACTAGCAGTTTCTGATAATAAGCATCTTGGCAGTGGTCACTATTAATGCTTAATGTCAAAGCAACACACGTCATTATCAGCAACTCTAAGGTTATTCACTTTAGAAATCAACACAACCAGAGTCAGAACTTGAGCTTCATGTTCCTACTTCCTAATGACATTTGCTTTGTCTAATTAGTTAATTAGTAAGCTACACAATTTTGCACTGATAGGAGCCCCCATTCCAATTAACAGTGCCTTAAAGGGTAACAGCATCCTCAAATTCAGCTACAACCCTCTCTCCCAGGATATTTAAAAATGCAACAGAGGATCAAGGGAGTAATAACTGTAAGAAGTAATATGTGATGGAATGGAGGTTGGTGGTGGTGTGTGTGACAGGCTCAAATGGGGGTTATATGATTACTGGCCTGCTCTCTATGTCTAGCGCAGCAGCTGCTACCACAGACAGGGGGGTCAACATACATGATAGACCTTAGAGTCTTTCCTATTTTGTCATGGTTAGGAAGTGTGTGAAGTTCTACCCTGATAATAGGGTTTCAGATATTTTGATACATCACATTTTACTGGTTAGTATCATACTGACTGATCTACCTGAAGTGCCTCTAATATAAAAACCAAGAGGTAAATTTCCATGTGGTGCTGCACTGGAGCAACCCTGTCTCCTACAAATTATGTTTCTAAACAACACAGTCACTGGCTAGATTAGGTTCAGGGTCAGTGCTTTCTATGGATGAGTGAAGTGCTACATTTATTAATGGCAGTGGAGGCAGAGTGTCACACAAGAGACTGGGGTTCATATTCACAGTCTCATCTGAAGTTAAGTTTAGGCAAGAAAAGCATCTGGGTTAAGGTTAGGAAAAAAAGGTTTTTGGTGAATGTAAATAAACATGTCTGAAGTCATTATTAACTTTTTCCTTATTAAACCAGACCACAATCTTTCCCTTGCCTTAACCAAGTGCTTTGAGTGCCTAAACATAACCATAAAAAATAAAACAATGCTGTAAGCACTACAAGTAGATGTACAGCAAGACTGGATATTTTGGGCAGAAACCAAACACACTGTCTGTGAACATCTTACTGATATGTGATCTGCCAAATACATAAAGTACGATGGTAGAAATAGAAAACATAAATTTCTGTTTACATAAATATAAATTTTAGTTTAGTTGTATGGTAAGGTAATTTCCAGGGATACAGGGCTGGTTAAAAAGATGCAGCAGCATATCTGATATTGGGAAAAGAAAAAAGTGTCGGCTAATATATATATATATATATATATATATATATATATATATATATATATATATATATGTATATATATATATATATATATATATATATATATATACATATATATATAAAGTTACATAACACATTAACATAACAAAGTAAAGTAAATTTTCAGTCAATCCAATAGATTGTTCTCATATCAAAACCAGGAAAAAGAGTGAGGCTCAGATGTTATGACAGAAGATGGAATCACTTAAATATATTAACATAATAATTACATAAATAATATTGTAGAAAGACTGAACTTTGTAAAATGTAAATAGAATTGGAGATAAATAATCCATGACTTGAGTTTTTTAGTAGTTTAACCACTTAAACCAATGTGGCTGAATGAAAACTGAACACATATAACAGGTGGAATGGATACCTTTCAGGTCCAGGTTCTTGGCTCCATTGATACTCTGACTAGTTGCTGTAGCATCTACTTTCAGTGTGTGGGTGTTACTGTTGTCTCGGGTGATGGCTACATTGTGCCACTGGTTGTCATTCAGTGCCCTTTCACTCTTGCCCTTGATGAGGTTAGGCCCATTTCCAAGGTCAAAAACATAGTGGATATATCTGCAAGAGAAAAGTTATTGAGAGTTACAGAATGCTTAAGAAATTGTCAGCTTTCTACCTTTAGGGCTATTCCTTGAGATGTTCACAAAATGGCCGTTCTGATCCAGAAAGTGAGTGAATTTTAATGACTTTAACACATTTGCTGTGAATTATGCATTGTATCATCAAGTTACTGCAGACAAAACAATTATTTGTACAACTCCAGTCCATCTCCGATAGTTTTGTACCAATTTGTCAATTTTCTGCCATCCAGCAATATTCAAAAGATCTCTTAAGAACTCTCACCTGTTTCGACTATTGAACACAGCTTTAATGACTGGTGGACTAAAATTCATGTTTAGTATATTCCCTACATATTGATAATTGGGGCTTTATTTTCATGACAGTGCAAAGACTAGTACAAGCACTGTTATGACAACGTAGCATCTTCCTGTCTTCATAATTTCCCTATTTTCATATCTGTCCCATATGGTACAAAGGTGGGAGGAGAGGCACCAACATGAGTTGATTTCAATCACTGAGGTGTTGCAAAGTGAATTATTGGCATTTTGGTACAAACTGGATTTGAGTCATTGTCTTACCAGTTGCAACCATAATTTATTCTGTAGAAAACCACAAACTAAATATTTGGAGGATATGTGAAGGAACTGTGGATTTATGAAAAAAAAAAAAAAAAACTAAAACACATTTTGATTGGCATAATATTTAATACTTGAAAACTTTATTTGAAAACTTTATTGATCTTCTCCTTTCCTGCAGCAATTTGAAGGCAGCAGAGCAAATATATTGATAAGTCTGTTTGCCTTGCTGAAAATATATTCAAATAATAATCACTCCTGTACCATATCCACATACACTCATCAGAACACCATACTAATTATGGGGTAGGGCCTACCTCTGCTCTCAAAACAACCTCAATTCTTCATGAGATTCCACAAGATGTTAGAAATGTTGATATGACTGCATCAAATAATTTATGCTGATTTGTCAGCTGTACATTCATGCTGCAAATCTCTTATTCCCAAAGGTGTTCTATTGGATTCAGATCTGGTGACTGGGGAGGCCACTGAAATCACTCATGAAATCAATCATGTTTGCTTTGTAACATGGTGCTGATAATAGTCATTAGAATATTGGTTTAATGGTGAGCAACAATACACAGATAAGCTGTGGCATTCAAACGATGATTGATTTGTATTAAGGGCCCAAAGTGTATTCCACAAAAACATTCCCCACACCATAACACCACCACCATCACCACCACCAGCCTGAACAATGCAGGTTGAATCCATGGACTAATGCTGACACCAAATTCTGTCCCTGCCATTTGCATGCCTCAGCAGAAATTGAGATTCATCAGACCAGGCTCTGTATTTCTAGTTTTAACCGTCTAGTTTTTGTGAGCCTATACCCACTGCAGTCTTAAGCCTCAGATATTTGTTCTTGGATGACAGGAATTTAACCTGCTGTGGTCTTCTGCTGTTATAGTCACTCTGCCTTAAGGTTGTGTTGTGCATTCTGAGATGCTTTTCTCCTCACCAGAGTGGTTATCTTTTCTGTCAGCCTTATTTGGGACTGTGTGTCTGTCCACCTGATGAAGTCCAATATTCACTCTCTTTTACCTCTGTTTTTGGTCTTTCTGTTCTGGTGCTTGCAATGACTTAAAACGAAAGAGCAAAATTGAACCAAAAGAGGAAAATTGAACCAAAAGAGCAAAATTGCAGGTTGGACAAAAAGTGGAGCTACAAATGCAGTGATATTTTGCAACCCCTTTCACATTGTCATATTGTTTTCATGTTGTCATTTGATACACTGTCATTGTTTTAAAAAAAATGGCATTATATGTAGGCATTATGAGTTGGTGCACAAATAATCTCACAACTAAACTTTCAGGGTTTCAACAAGCAAAAGGTTAACAGGTGTCCTTTCTCTATAATCTTACCCTTTAACCAGTTCTACAGCAATAAAATCATTGCCATCTCCAGAGTTGAAAAGTATGAAGCCATCTGGGGAGGTGGTCTTGAATTGGAAGAAGAGGTGCATGGATGTGTAGGCCTGCAGGGTGGCCAAGCTCAGGTAGCTGCTCTTGGATTTGAAGGTGACAGGGTCAGCAATAATGGAGCGAACCCCAAAGCGGGCATTAAGCTCACAATAATCGATGTCACCATTCTTGCACAGGTCGATGTAGAGCATACCATTAAATCTGAGGAAAGAAAAGGAACAGGTGCATGAAATTACTGTCTTAAAAATAAAGTTCTACTTCTTCTTCAAAGTCTAAAAAAAAAAACATGTTGGTCACAGTTACTGAAGACAGTCAGTGAATTTAGCCTTTTAGGGGCACAGGAACTCCACAACAAGCGAGCCAACACACTGTCTGTCTGTCTTTTTCACAGTAGGCACAGTGAAATATTAGCATTCATTTTGTTCTGTGCCAGACAAATATAAGTCCAGTATTAACTTTACGCTCTGGTTTGGTCACCACTAACTCAGAAAAATATCTGGCTATTTAGCTGCTTTCACCCGCTTCACCAGCTACTCACTGAATTTGTCTTCAGTAAATAGAGAGAGTGCTGAGGCTGAACCAAATGGTAAATGTGCAGTAAAACCAAAATAAAACTAAAACTATACATAAATTTGAAGGGTACGGTTAAAGTAAGTTTTCTGCGTACCTAAGGCTCTGCAGATGACCAATGAAGCTGGATGGGATACTGGAAACATATCTGCGCTCTGTCATGATGCCTGTTTCAATGTTGTGGAACTCCAGACGAGTGTGGTCACCCACCATTTGGCCTGAAGACGGGGAGGGTGGAGGGGATGGGTTGAAAAGAAAGACAAAAAACGAAAAGAAAAGAGAACACTGTCTGACACTAACACAAAAGGGCTGATTTAAGGAGAAAATTACATTAATAATATTAGATGGGTGCAAACTGTCACTAATGGTTGCATATATCTACAAGTGTTCTCTGTAGCACAGTTACATAGGAATACTATAAATCTCTATGGCAACACACCACAGAATGCTGTGATACCACTGACAAGGCAACACTAAGAACAGTTCCTCAAGCATGTGCTGATTTGATGTAGGTAAGTACCTTCTGCTACATCATCGTCAACTGTTAGCTTGTAGGTTTTTCCGCGACGCACCACACGCACCGTATGCCACTCATTATCATTGAGCTTTTGCCCAGCATACAGGGTCTCCGGTCCCTTGCCTGAGAACAATGGTCAATCACAAAGTTAAAGACATCCTGAGCCTAAAACCAAACCTTTGTTATCAGTCAGGCTGGAACCATTGGCAGAATTTCTATGTGCAACGTAGCTTTTTTACTAGTTTACAAACTGGTTCTTACACCTTTGGGAAACAAAGGTTTGGTTTAGACAGTGAAATGCACAGTGAAAATGTACAAAATACTTGATATCTTTGACATAAGTAATTCTAGAATACATTTGACCACTATGCTGCAAAACAGCGTCATGGCTCTTGAATAGTTTGAATAGAAAGAGGACAACTATAGTAGTAAAAATTGCTTTTACTCATAATAGGCTTTTAGAAATCTTTTCTTATTATTTATTTCCTTCCTCTTTTATTGTCTTTTTTTGACCATAAAAGTGAGACAAAAACATCACCAGTAAGCAGAGCACCTGTCTAATTTAAAACATCAGTAGCCTTTCTGTAACCTGTTCCAAGTCTTTCTGAACCACGATCTGATGAAAAACAACATCTGTGTTTCTTCATTTTAGGAGAGGTTTGCTGACAGGAAATACGTGTATGCACTAGTGCATACAATGTATGCAAAATCACACACATAAATAATAACACACACAAAAAAAATGCTTTACGAACCCTGAAGTGTGATATTAGCAAACCCTCAAAAGTAAATGACTAAATATTTTGTTTTTTAGTGTGTGTGTCTGTGTGTGTGTCTTTTCCAATCTGATGCCTCAGTTGGCAGGAGGACATTGTTTGTCAGTGCCTTCAAAAACCATTTCAAATGACTATTTAAAAAAAAAACAAAAAACACAGACGACTATTGTTATCAGGCAAATTTTGGTTGGTTTTCGGCACAAAAATTACTTGAATAAGATTGGGAAACAATCATGGTCATAGTAAAAAAAAACTGTTGACTGTTGGTATGAGACCAGATTTTCAGAGTTTCTGAGGCCTGTACTATGAAGTTCAACATACCCAGGATATCTTTTCATTATCAGGCTTTACCAAACCTAACAGCCACAGTCTCACTAAGCAGTCATATGACGGTGGTTATCAACCATTGTTGTTCAACCATTGCAATGTTGTCAGGACCATGAATAGAGTACTTAATATGATATGAGAAGAAATGCCTATAAACAACATGATCACATGACTAGGATAGAAAAGAAACAATAGGAATAATTTCCAATTATTAAAGTCAGGCTGAGGATATATTATAAATAAATACAAGAAATGCTGTTTCTTACTGAGTGAGCATTTCTGCTCTTTATTCTGCAGATAAAAAGTTACAGTAATGTCAGACTGTTTCTGCTGCCAAAGCAGAGAGGAGAGAATTAATGTCTGATGAGGTCAATCTGACTGAAATGTTCATTTATAATTGCTGGAAACGGTGAACATATTTGTTCAATTAAAATGAAGCTATAATAGTAATTATGTGATCATTTAGTATGATAAACTCTCCCTGTGTTTGGTAAAAGCTCAATTGTGGAGAAAAATGTGGAGAGACTGGAACAGAAAAACGATTCCACTGATCTATAACAATATCTATTGATCTTTATTATTTCTCACTTTATTGCAAACTGTTTTGTCCATGTCAGGATCCTGTAGGAATGATTACTGTGGTTTTCCAGTGATCTGATTGGTGAGTAGTTGGGCTGTTGACAGGTTCTAGTCCCATCCTCTGATGTTAACCTGCCCCAGAGGAGGTTAGCTATTTGTTTCACTGGAACATCTATTGCATCTTACATGAGAAAAAAAAAACTAACAAATGTAAAGGCAAAGATCTCCATGGCCTCATTATGAGTAAAAGCAATCATAGTGATGTGTGGCTGATAACTGCTATGCAGCTGTGACACTAAAAACAACAGCAGCAGACTCATTTGAATCATCATTCCTAAACTTATAATATGTAGTATGTAACCTTACATGAAATTTCATAACAATATACAGTCCTACATATTCAGTGTACTTTTGGAGCTCAGTTTTGATGCTCAGTCTCTTGTGGCTTAATTAACTTAGTCTTGGGTATAGGACTGTATGCAACCAATCAGTGATTAATTATTTGTCATGAATATGATTTTTGTTAAAGATTAACAATAAAAAGAACTGTAGTTTGAGATATTTTAAAATTGTAACTTTCTGATATAGAAAATGTAATGATTGAAGTCCACTAGATCAAAGTGTTAAATCTCTGAAACTATTAGGTCTTTGTAATTCCCATATATGTGATCTATATCAGCTTGTTTTCAAAATTGTATCAAAGCTTTATGACAAATGTATTGATACTCAAGGTCAAACTATCACATTTTTATGGCTGTATGAGTCAAATAAATTATCAGTTATCAATCAAAATTCATCCATAGGTATTTGGTGTCTGAAAATGTTTGGATCCCCACTAGAAATCAGTATTATGTTGTAAAGCTTTGAACACTTTACACACTGGGGGTCAGGGGTAAATAACCTAGTGAAATTAGTTCTGTTTAAATCTGGGTCTTGACAGCTCAGCTATACTTATATTCAATATAAATATATTCTAATACTAGTTATATTCAACTGTCCAGACCAGATTGTGTGAAAATTGGTGCTTCTTTAATTTCATTCAGAATGTGACTCTCATTATGCCGTCAGCATTACTTTCATGGTATTGCTGTTGCTTCTGTTTTGGATATAAGTGTGTTTCAGCCAACAGTTTTACAGCTGTAAATATCTTTAATTACATTCTGTGAACTGGACTCCATGCTTTTTTAGTGAAGGATTTTAACATTCTCTAGCCATGCTAGTATTAACAGTTGTCTCAACAAATACAGTTCCATACCCTTACACAGAAATAGTAAGTTTTGTATTGTCTCATGCACTACTTAATGTTGGCGTGCTGCAATGGAATTTAGTTATTATTCTAACAATTACTCATTATTTATATTTAACATTAATGGATGGAATTAATTATATTACACATCCATGTCAGAAAAAGGGTAAGGGAGTTCTGGACAGAGCTGATACACCTACTATTACTCTCTCACTTGTGGCCTCAAATGTTAGACAATGAACCTAGCAGCACTCAGTTACAAGTAAACTCTTTTTGTACATACCTGCTTCTCAGATTGCAGTCACTTAATGACATCATTTATGAATAAAATGTATTTCCTACTTTTGCCTAAAATTGTGTCAAAATGAAATATAGACTCTATGAGTTCTTCTAAATGTATTTTGTTACTACTGAAGATAGAGTAGAAAATAATAGAAAATAGAGTAAAGTGATTGATTAAAAAAAATGTTAAGATATGTCCAATAAGTATAGCAAGTCACAGCTCATTCCACTTGACTGAGGCTATTTCTGCTGGTTCCTGTTGAATTAGTGATACTCAAACCAACTCAGCATACTTATCCTCCACATGATAGGCTTTAGAGAAAGTGGAGGTGGGTGCAGACTCAGATTTTAAGAAAAAAAAAAACAAAAACAAAAAAAAAAAGAGAAAAAACAGTTTTCCTTTCAAAATAACAACATCAACAGACCATCAACATAGAAAGCAAATGAAACTTGAGTGTTAACTTACTGGAGTTACAGTTTATCCTGATACAGTCTAGATGGGGAAGAATAAATGACAGATGAAATTGCATCCTTCAAGGTTACTGCTGCAGACATCCAAAAACAAAAAGTCCACCCTTCCGGGGACGTACACATGCAGGGAGGTAGCCATTTTATTCCTTTGGTATTTATATTTAATTTATGCCAAATTAACATGAAATGAATTATAGGTTGTACAGATTTCCAAAAACCATCATTTAATAGTAAATAAAATAATGCCTGGATTTGTCAGTCACAGGAATGCACTAGCTGCTTTTCTAGAGCTTGTGCCCTTTGTTACCTGTAGTAGAAGAGTTCAAATACATTAATTTTTTAGGTGCAGTATTTACAGTAAAATGGCCACTTGTATTACCAGCTACATGAGTTTTCCAACCCTACACTGACTGTTGGATTTAAGCTTTAAACATTCACATTAGAAAAGTCAAAGTCTCTGGCTCCAAAGCCTCTGCACCAACAAGGTGGTAGCAGCCATTCATTTCAGAGCCATGGATCTTTGAAAAGTTGAGGGGTACAGACTGATATGATTTGATTTGCTATTCAAATAGCAACAAGCTGAATTTGTAAGACAAAAATTTAAATATGAAGCATCTAAACTGTTCCATTGAAGAATAACTGCTGTATGTAGCTGTAAGGACAGTGAGGGTTGGTCACCATGTGGCTAGTGGTTTCATGTGTCGTCAACCGCAACAGAAAAGTGGGAGCAAACAGCCACGATCCAATCAGCACCAGCACCATGCAGAGGCACAGGAACCCCAACCACTGCATCTGGAGCATTATGCTATACCTACACGTATCACTAAGCTAAAACTGAAGATAGATCTATATTTACACTTTTACAAACAATCTGTAGAAAATCACACAGATTAACGTAGGCTAAGAAATCATATGGGTACTGACCAATTAGAGCTGCTAATATTTTGACTGAAATCTAGGGTATGACTTTTTAATTAATATTATCAGTTTAGAATTGATCTAAATATGGCTTGGCAAGCAAGCTAATGTCTGCTAACTATTGGTATTATTCTTACATTTTATGATTTTTGCCGGCCAAACTATATGTGCAAGATATAAATTGGATACATTTTCATTTTAGTATTCTTTACATATAATGACTAGAAGTGTTTGGAAGTATTTGGGGTCACAGCCAGCTGTAGGTTTTGCTGGGCTCTGTTCTCGGGCTGTTCACCTGACGGGCCGCAGGCTTAAGGCCTTTGAAGGGGTGAATACCATCTTTCAACAAAGCATGATGGAAAATGGGGTTGACAGTTAAACATAAAAAGAACCCAAAACACTGAAAAAGCATAGACTTTCATAAAAGACACCATCATTAGCAAAGAAACCAACCACCCAGAAGAACAGGAAGATGACAGAGAAATTACTTCATGTCAGACAGAAAAATGAGGTTAGTGAGAAAGACAAGAAAAGTTTCTTCTAATCTCCTGTTGAATGATGGACTGAAGGTCGGGGGAGGAGGGGGCATACTTGGTGGAAGTCAGCTCTTAGAAAGTCTCAGCACACTTTATTCTTTAAAAAGACTTTATTAGAGATTAGCCTTTAAAGCCCATTATCTCTACATCATAATGCATACTTAGCTTATTGTGCTGTGACTGTCTCAAAAGTTCTGTAAACAAGAACATGGATATGACTATGGTTTGTCTGTTTCAAAGACGGGCCAAACAAATTTACCACTGAGGTAAAATAAGTTATGATGGTACAACCTAAGCTGTTATCCAGTAAATAGCTGTATTCAGTAAGCAGTCCATGGTTATCTGTGTGCACAAAACACATTAACACCCATGCAAAAGATAAATCTTATTTATGTTCTAAAGCTATTGGCGACCTTTAAAGGATCACAGTGATGAGTAACTAATGAACAGACTTGATATAAGATAGATAGAGAGTGAGAAGAGGGGGAGGTCACTGCTCAACAGCAAACCGTCTCATGGTGAAGGATGTAGGAGTGGAGGCAGATGGGTGGGTGGGTGGGGGGCATACGATACCTAGGTTGACCGTGAGTTTCACACGACCCCCATCCAACTCCAGCCTGAGTGTGTCGGCTGAGTCTCGGGAGGTGGTGGCCATGAGGAGGCCATAAGCCCTCTGGGAACGAAAACGCAGGGAGACATCCTCTGCCTCAGTGTGCATGATGGTTGGCATCACCACCTTCATATACATGCTGCCATCATAGGAAAGGATGGAAGCCTCTGTGTGAGAAAGTCAGGAGCATAGAGAGATGTTAGCCATATTTCAAGAAAGGCCAGAGTCCGTATTATCAGCCCAACTTTGTGCAAATTTTCAGTTAGTCATGCTAGCAGCTTCAGGACCCCTTTTAAACTCCCACTCTCTGTGCAATGTGTGACGTTCATGTAATTTAGCCTATTAATTTGTAAGATGAAAGTGAACATTTGTTTAGGCTACGTCAAGCTCTCCCTTTCTTGACACTGAATGGCTGGCCCAAGCATATTTATTTATATTACCTTTACCTGTCCACTTGTTCCATCATGCTTAAATACTCAGACTATTCCTCTGGAGGTGTTAGTTGTCTCTGTTAGTTGTGTATGTGTGTTAGTTGTCTTGGCTGTGTGATTTGTCTCTGTGTGTTAGGTGTGTCTCTGCATTAATGGTCTGTACCAATTTCTTGGGAGTTTGATGCTCGTTTTCCGGAGACAGGGTAACAGAAATTCAGTGCTGGTTTGATTTGGGCTTGGTTACTACTTTCCTCGCACTCAAGGCTGTACATCACATCCTGTGTATGTTCTTGTTTTATAGATCCATGGTACTGCCAAGTAATAATCAGCAGATTCACCACATCATAAAGTGTCCAGTCACAGCATCAGCTGAAAAGCACTGAGTCTAGTGGATAATATGTCTTCATTTCATACTTTTCAAAAACTGACCTAAAGGTAATACTCACACATACATCTAAATATAAATAATAGTGTTAATAAAGAAGACATTATGAAATCTTGACTATCTTTGGCTCCTGATAATTATATTGCAATATTTCAATAAAATATCCCTTGGAAATAAATCAAGGTGAAATGAACGCCACATATCAGACTGATCCATTGATGCCCTAAAACTTCTCTTTTCAAGAGTAAAAATTAGATTCAGAGGAAATTATTATCCAGCAGCCCACTAGATGAAGAAGAGAAAAAAGACAGACAGATATGATCAGAGCTGTTATTCTATATGCTAAAAGCAGTAGGAGCAATTTGTGAGGGTTGGGGATGGGTTAATTAGTTTTCATCTCTGATCAGTCTTATTAAACTGCCTGGATATCATGACAGAAAACTGGTCAGAGGGGCAGTGAAATGTTCTTTGGCAGAAAGCTGTGTGAAGAGACAGGTGAGCCTGTAACTATCCCATCAGCACTAGTGTCAGAAACCATGGTGGTGTCCCAAATCCATAAGCTGCAATCTAATACAATACAATCCTAATACTGGTGCTGTCAGAGGTACACAATGAATGACAATACAATGAATGAAATGTTCTCATTTGCACCAACAGAGTCAGATACAATGTTCCGATTTTCATTGTATGCAATATTCAATTATGCTTGCCGCTTCCTGTACATCGTGCCTAGAACACAGTAAAAGTGTGATTAAGCAAGTGGCAGTCAGGGGCTCAGCCCTGAGGTCTTTCAGTGAGCCTGCAATACTGCCATATAAAAAACTGACCCCCCCCCCAAAAAAAAAAAAACACTGTTAGCCATTAAAAACAGTATGAAACCTGCTACTGGACTTTCAACAACCCCTGTACAGTGTGAGGTGTGTGTGTATGTGTGTGTGAGTGAGTGTCCTGTGGGCTGCCTTGCTGGCGGTACAACATAATGAATTTGAACACCTGAAGCAAGAACAGAACTAGTTTTGGCTGCAGAAAACAAACTCACTCTTATCCCGGAGCCTCTCTGTTTTCTCTTTAAGTAGAGGAGAAAAACTAAAATGATAACACAACAAAACAATAACAGGATCTTTTCCTCTATAGGTCAGAGGAAAATGCTTTCTGAACTCTGAGAGCTTGCTGCTGAGCTTGAACATCTTCAGGAAAAATTTACTGTGAGAAAGCCACACCACAGAAAGAGTGAAAGAGCGGTATGATGATAAAACAACACAACTGTAATGCTTTTCTAACTGAAGACGCAACTGTGTTCAACAGCCTTTATCCTAAACGCTGCCATCTTTGAGCCATCACAGGCAGTTTACAGTTACCACTATGAAGAATGCAAGCCCCAGTATAGGTATGTTAACAGTTGTTGTCTTTTGAGCGTTTCAAGTGTTATGATAGCTATTCAATGTATAAGCTTGAGTCTCAATGAGCTTGAAGGTAAATATGTGGGAGTGTAAGCAGCATCACCCATGGAGCTGATTTCATTTTCTTGAATATTTAAGAGAAACCTGGGTAGAATGAATAACATATTAACAGTTATATGATTTGGATTCAGGTACATTCCAAGTTCCTACAAAGATTGCACATCACCACTCACAAAATGTTAGCATATGGGCTTCACAGACAGCAACACCTGCAATGACTACCTCTGCACACCAGCTGAACGGTTCTGGTCATGCCATGGGAAAGCTGTCCGAGATCCGCAACATCAGCATCCCTCTCTCTCTCTCTCCATCCCTCATTTGATGCCATAACATCTCCAAGCTTTCATCTCAATAGCATTAACTGTGTCCAAGAAAAACAAATTGCTCAAAGACAGAGCAAAATTATCAATAAATCACTGGCTTAATCTGTTAACAGACCACGCAAATAGAAGCTCACATCAACCCTAAAGGACAATCTGATCCCATTCCCTAACACCCGGTCTCCTTTCCTGCAGTTCATCCAGAGCTGATTCCTCTCTACCATGCCTGACTCACTCATCCCTTTCCATTCGACAAATCAAAATAACAATTTCTTGTGCCATTATGAGTGGTACACATGCTTTTTTATATGTCTTAATGTGTTTACCTGGTTCAACCATGCTGAACTCTGAACCCTGTCTTCCATGACTCCTTCAAACAGTGCACTGAACCCAGTGGTGAGTGTAGCGCAAATTGTGTTATCAGTAGACATTGTTGCCTCTTGCTTGAATATAGTAGCAGTATATTCTAAGGTTTATGCAAGAGAAATAGGCATGCAAACATTTACCTCTCTCACAGGTGCGTGACCAGTAGCCAGTCCCGGTACAGTCACAGATGAATCGATTCCAGCCTTCTTTGCAGACACCTCGGTTCTTGCATGGGTAGCTCTCACACTGCTTGCCCGGTTGCTTATTGCATGAGGGTTTGATGCCAGCACCATTTTGTGCCTCAGCAATCTGACGGATGTCCTTGCTTCGACCGTCAATGAAAAGGTCACGGATACAGCCCACATAGCCGTAGTTGAGCATCGCCGTCCAGAGCTCAGTGGGCAGGATGAGGTTGGTGCGGTCAGCAGGAACCCCCCCAAGTACATGTCACCCTCCAGGTCCAGAATCTCACTCTCACCACTGGCTGTGAATGGGGTCCTTCTGCTGTTTACAGAGATGGTGCCTGTGATGGGGGTGGGAGAGAGAAGATCAGATACAGGGCTGTGCTGATATCAACGGTGGTTCAAGATGGAATGGTAATGTCAGGAAGAAATCATTCTACACACAATGATGGGAAAAAAATATTTATCCTGATCAAAACATAAAAAACCATTTGGTGTACTTTTTAATTGTAATTCTTTAATCAGCTCTTGTTCTGTATTAATTAAAACTATGTCAAATTCTGCTTGCTTTCATTTTTGGTATTTAAGGAAAGTCAACAAAACTCCAGTAATAACAGAGTAACTCATCAGTGAGTAAAGTTTTTTTTTTTTTTTTTTTTAGTAATTTTAAGACAGTTCTTGTGAATTTTATTCAAATTCTGTTTGAGCTAGTACATGTCACCGTTTCACCAACTTCACCAACACAACTAACCTGAGCGTCCATCTCTCTGGATGTCCACATGGTACCAGGCACCATCATTGACCTTTGTCTGGGTGGCCTTCACCTTGATAGTCCCTGAGCCCATGTCCAACAACAGGTAAAGGCTCCCATCCAGCAGCTCTACAGCAAAGAAATCCACCTGGACAAGGCCAAAGAACACATAAATAGGGATTACTTGCAAATCAAATGATCAGACAAGCATTCCTTTTCTCAAAAAAGGAATGCTTGTCTGATCATTTGATTTACAAGTATTGAATCTGTACCAGTAATAGAACCTGAAAATCTTGTCGCTGCAAACCTCACGTAGTTTAACAGTAGTTTGACATCACAGTTTTGTGTGGTCACAGGTGCAACAGAGCACACTTCTGACCACACATGGCTGGGTGTGAAACAGCAAGTCTCAACATAAAATCATTGTGATACCACAATGTCTGTAGTTGTAAGGGCAAATTTCAGATGTAACACTTGGGAATGGATGGGAACATCTAGGGACCACAGGGGGTGTGTATATATATATATATATATATATATATATATCAATCACATATTTCACATAAAGAATATTCTAATGAAAACAATCTGAAATGGGGACATCTCTTTGGTTTGGTTCTAAATGATGTATGATGCCCCCAGTCATCCAAGTCATAGGACATCTATGACTAAAAGCAACTGTTGTTTTGTCTTATACACATTTTGCCAGTCATCCAAGAGGATTCATCAGTCCTTCTAAACAGCAGGTCTGGTTGCCTTTGACTTAATATTTGTGAATATAGTTAGGATGTAATTTCTTACAGCAGTGATAAAATTTGTCACCAATTGAATAATTTTGAAGATTATGACTGACCTTGGTGTTCTTCTGACTGCGGGCAGCATCTTTGCGCTCCTGGGGTTTGCCATGGGTGAAGAGGATGAGGCCATTGGCTCAGTTGTTCGGAAATCGAAAGAAATGGATCCCATCCGCTTGGTGTTCCATTTGGGAAGGCTGATGTAAGCCTCGGGAGTCTCGAAAAAAGAAATGGGGTCCAAGGTGGCCACATTCTCACACTTGTAGGACACCTCACCTTGGATTTTCATCTTAGGGTCCACAATTCGAGCCAGACGGGACAACTCAAGTCGGATGTCATTGTTCTTATACACCACCTGTGATTGAGTGAATATAACATTACAATTTATTCATTTAATTAACATTAACGGCTGCATTCTCTTTTTTTTTTTTAAACAAGGGAAAGTCTCAAATAACATGAATGTTATCAGTGTTCTTAAGATGAATGCAATACACAATTGTTGATATGAATTTTGATTCTATTCAGACATAAATTCAGTGCATGATGATGGACGTGGCATCAAGCTTTAATGAGAGTTGTCACCTTAAATGCAAATATTAACACATGGGTCAGTTCCCTTATGTCAGGAAACAAGGAAGATGTGCATGTAATTCTAAAACATATATGCCATGAATGTTCACTGTAATTCTCATAGTTTGGTCCTCTGTGCAACATCAAAGGCATATTGGCATGTGAACACATTCTTTGAAGCACTGAATGATATAAAAGACTTATGGCAGGCAGCAGCAGAAATCCAAGGTTTATGGAATATCAAAAAGAGATCCATCCAGGCTGTCCAACTTGGAATGATCCACAGACAAGAGCTAGAGCTCCAAATGTGGAGCAATGAGCAAAATAATAAATTCAATTCAATTCTATTGTCATGTTATTCAGTGTCATATGAGAAGAACTTGCTCAGTGTGCTGACGAGTTGTCGCACAAAAACTTGAGTTACACTCCCTACAAACAAAGAAGTTAATATTTTTGCTCAACAAATTTCAGAAATTAGTTCAGATGAATGATTTTGCCACTTGGGGTTTATGGAGCCCACTGATATCGGACTGAGCGCACTGACCTTATTGTGGGCCAGAAAAGAGAGCTTTGCTCAGTTCAGAGACAATGCAGAGTGTGATTTGATGTGATGAAACAGAAGAGCTGATGCAAAAGAAATGTCCAGGGTCCAGAAAAAGAAGGCTCTCTGCAAGATTTGTGGAATCAGTGGTCACAACCATTCTGGGAAGAGCAACCTAAGACACATCTGGAATGATATCATTGATAGACAGCGGGAAACGGTAGACAGTCATTTCCAGGAGGATCAAAGGATAATGAGAGCAGCAGCAGCTTTTCTCTCACAGTCTAAGACAAGTCACTGACCCCATGTGATCATTGTCACATCTTTTTTTGAGAGTGCTGAATTAGCAATGGTAGTTGAGCAACTGAACTGAAAGTAGCAAATGTGTTGGAACTCCCATCCCTGTATTGGATGTTTGTCATCTTCACCATTATCCTTCCCATTACCTCTTATAAGTAAAGAGAGTGTAAAGAGAGTGTTCTCCACCAAGGTTTGGAACAGAGCATCTATGCAAACTAACCGTCTTGTCCTTACACTTGCCTTTACCTGAAAAAACATAACATGAGCAAGACTACAGTATACCTATTTGTGTTCTCAAAGATATTACATATATACACTCACCAGCTGTACTCAAAGATATTTTAGATTACATGTCCTACAACCCTGTCTACATACAATACAACAATATATGATTTAATGTATGTAATGCACACATTTTTTAACTATAATGTTGAAATGGGATTTTAAAAAGTGTGTTTCTGAATACACTTTATACCACAACCAGCCACCAGGGGTGATAAAAGATATTTAGTTTCATTTCTGGGTGCTGTTATTGTGGCCCTCTTTATGTACAGTCTATGGTTTTCACCAAAACCTAGCTGACAGTGTAGAGATTCCATCCAGATGTGTTAATCAACACAAGAAAGAGCATGTTCACACATGTTCAACATGTTCATGTTGATGTGTTACACCAACATGAAGTACAATGGATGCAAGACAGTGCACTTTTGAAGTGGTTATAAGTTATTACAAAGTTCTCAACAAGAAAAATATGAAAATCCTGAAATATTTTTTCTGCAAATGTTGGGTATTTTTGCATGATTGGCTGAAATGATGGATTGTAAAAACTGTACCTGTTTATCCTCTGTTGATTGACTAGTTGATTATTTCATTCATTGTTTCAGTGCTACATTTTATCGGGACATAAGAAATTAGCAGGAAAGATCAGAAAACATTTAGGCTGCTTACTAAAACATATTTATGCTTGTTTCATGTAAACAGTGAGACTTAGCAAAAAGCTCTGTGTTTATGGATACATATGTCTAAATGTGTCACTGCTGCTATATCCAATGAAACATTCTGTAAAATACAGATGTCAGTACTTTGTGGTGCACAGTATCACCCTCCGTCTTTATGCTCATACAGTTTAGTAAATTAACCACACAGATAGCAGAGATCTCTCTGTGCTTCATTCATCCCTTGGCACAAAGCTGGTTTTTAACAGACAGTTTCCTGTATGAGCAAGTGTCCTTTCAATGATAGAAACACTAACTGGCCAATCTTTTATCACAGTAGCCCTAAATGCTGTCAATAAGAATGGGAGGATGGAGTCACAAAGGGGGTTGTGTGTGTAAATTGAAATCTGCTCAAGTGGAAAATTGAGGGCCCCTTTTTTTTTTATTATTCTCTAGGCAGAGAAACGCCCTCTGTCTGGCTATATTTTGAGAGCATACATACACAAAACAAACACACCCTCTCCTCCATTTCACTGTCTTTTATATTAATGTCTCTGCTCCCACTCCTCGCCCAGGGTTCTGTCTGAGAGTGCAGCAATGGCTGAGTGGGTAGATTGAGGGGACTGGGCTGAGATTATCGATATTCCACCAGCAGATTTTGACAGTAAATCAACTTATCCCTTAAGGTGCTCAGGGACTAGCTGGAAAATAGTCTTTTCCCCTTCCCTCCTCTCACTCTCTTTATAGCGGTTCCTTCTCTTTTTGTAACATCCATTCTGCTATCACTTCCTTCCATCCATCTATCTCATTCTCCAACCTCTCTACAAGAAGAAACCCTCTGCTTCTCTGACTGAACATAAGTATCCTGAGTCCCCTGAGCAGCTTCACCACTTTCTCTTCCAAATTAAAAGCTTAAATAAGAATGACTGTCTCTTCAGACTCACCAACAGCAGAAGGAAAAGCAAAGTTGAATTTCGCTTGTCTCTAGTGACCAACTGGCTTTTGTAGCATGTAATATTAAATTCTGTGATGCTCTCTGTATTGTTGGCTTTTGGTTGTAATGTTATAACAGTGAGTCAAACTGTATTTGTTGCACTTAACATGAAAAATATGAAAAATATCATATGTTTCTTGTAATTCTGTTATAGCCCTAAGTCCACCTAAGCACAATGAGCTCATGGTGAATATGATCATGATTAAAGTTAATCATGATTCAAGAATGAAGACAACATTACACAATGAAGCAAAATAAAGGAAGTACACGTTAAGGGGATGATGAAAAAACTACAAATAACCTTGATCAAGCACAATTAAACTGTTATCCCATCCCCCTATCTTTGTGGGGTCCTGTTATTGACATAATGATGATTGATCATCTTTTATCAGTTGTTCACACAACTCATCAACTATATCCAACTCAACGTGGAAACACCTGCACAGCTGTTCTGTGGTCTGTTATTTGAAAATGAGTGTTCCCTCTCATAATGTCAGGCTGCTTTGTAAACCTATACATACTATTTCTTACCCAAAGATATGTTATTGTGTAAAAAATTTTGAGGCCAGACACAAGTTTACGTTAGTCTTTTGACACACGTGAAACTAAATATAAGAACTACATAAAAGTGAATGAAAACATCTTGGGCAATGTGTTAATGTGTATGGGAGAAAAGTCACACATGGAATACCTGATAGGACAATGCTTTCAGAGAGAAAACATTTCTAACCAGCATGCATTGCTGGGCTTAAACCCAGTATGCAAAGTCAGTACTGCGCAGCACTGCACAGAGTTAAATGCGCCTAATGATTTGTCACAAATAGTTTCTCTTCCATCATTGGGCAATAGAAATTTCCGTCTCTGCATGCTCTTATACTCAGCTCCAGTTTTTGGCCCATTGCAGGAATGCGCACACTAACAGGCACTAAAGATTAAGTAACTTAATCACAGCAGCAAGTCTCTCATATGTCTGTGAGCAGCAGGAATCCATAAATGAATTACAAGACCTCGATACCCGACCTAAAATGGTGCCTTTGGCACATAGGCTGAAAAAGTCTCATCTTCCAGTGCACTGAATGGTGCAGTAGTGTTTCTCCTATCATAGCTTTGAGCTACGAGAACAAGAAAACTGTGCTCTGGCTCTTCTGTGGGACTTGCTTGGGCCTTGGATGTTATGTATAGAAATGGCAACAGCAACCGAGAATGAAGATAATCTGAAAAGTACGATTAAATGTTAATATCAGTGGTTCAATTTATTTGTGATGTTATAAGGAAAAATGAGTCTGCATTCCTTTGAAAGCTTTATTATAGCCTAAATTCATACTGGATTCTGCCAAGATAAACCACAACTGAGTGAGAATATTTTGTTTAAACTTAAAATTGATCCTGTATGTGACATATAACTCCATAGTTTGGGGTATAGTTTATATATAGTGCTATAGTTTTGCATAACTTTCTGTGTTATAAACCACACTTCTATTTTTCACAGTTCTCCACAGCTATATACTACATTCAGGATTGGAGCTGAACCATAAATTGAACTCTTGGGTGTATTGTAAGGTCTTGTTACATGTTCAACTATTACACGCCTACTGCCCAATGCCACACTGTCTTCTCCTAAAGTGAAATGCCCTGTCTCTCCAATTTTTGCCAGTTACAACAATATGTATTTATTTACAATATTTTCACTTACTTATGTATAGTGGAGCATACAAATATGTGTTGATTTTTTTACAGTAATATTTTGTCATTGATCATTTGTTAAGTCTGTTCATCGCCTTACTTTGACCCACCTTAGCTTTTTCAGTTTTACTCATATTTAAATATTTATTATTTTAGGGCACAATTACAAAACCAAATTGTATTTAATATTGTAAAAATAAAAAATAGTGCAAAGCTCTCTTATATGTGACTAACTGCCAAAGTTAACATGAGCCATGTAGTTTATAATAGCCAGGCTATTGACCATTCTATACCTTGTATATACAGTATTCTGCATGGGGACTGAGGTATACTAAATGTAACGTGGGTTTGTCATGGAACCTTTTTCATTTAAAAAGGAAATTCAGATTCTTTTGACAGGGAGTAATTTGCATTATGTATGTTTTATAAGAAAAAAATATGTTTTTGAAAGATAAGTAATTGGCCTGGAATTGGATTGTAATTGGATGTGTTTATAGTTAGTTTACACTCACAACTATAGTTTAGCAGTCATATCAGTGAATGCAGTCATTATGCAGCTAATATATAGAAAAAATCTATTAAGTCCTGCAAGTCAGTATGTACTGGAAATGTTTAGGGGTTGTGAATATGTACAAGAGCTGGAATCAACATCAGCCAAGTCAAGTTTATATGATTTGCATGAGATAATATCAGAACAGGGTCAGCAGGAAGTGTACACAGCTACCGTAAGCCAGAAGGGGGGTAATATGTTGTTGGTGGGCTGTCAAGGCCAGCAGGGTCTTCTCTGCTAACCTAACCACTGTCACAATCACTGAATTATATTCAAAAGCACTGATTTAACAAATACCAGTTGTAAGTGCAAACACACTACATCTAATCTAAAACACTATATACAGCAACTATACAGCATGTGTGTCTGTTGGCTGGCATGGTCAGATGGCTGTTTCAGAATGGCTGCTTTGTTTTAGGCAGTATGGCTCAAAACAAAAGAACTATGGCAGAATCAAAAGATGATAACTGGGACCTGTCGCATAGCATGTAGGGGAGGTTGACAAAGGCTTCTTTGTTAAGGCCAAATAAGATAAAATGAAGGTGCCAGGTTAAGGGAGAGGTCAGAAAGTTGCATGTGAGACAGATAAATGTTCCAACTGGTGCTAAATTACTTGGTAGGCTCTCACATTGCTAGCAAGTTTCAGTGCAGGCCTCTGCTTCAGGCAGGCCTCATGCTGCAGTACTGAGAGCTGGTGAGAAACTTTGCTCCTACTCTTGTGGTAGGGTGATGAGAAGGAGAGCAACTGGTCTCTTGAAGAGCAGCACAAAGGAGAAAGAGAAGACTGCCTGGTGACAGGCCACACAGTAGGCCACACAGTAGCCTAAGATAGCTGGAGTTGTGAGGATTTTATACCTGTGTGTGAGAGACCCTGGGAGACTGAGTTTCCTCCTTTGTCTATAGAACAAAAGGAGCCATGCGGTTTCATTTCCCATTTGAAGTGGGCTGAAGCACTATATAATAAAATAAAAATTTCAATATCTTGATTTGATAATCACATCCCTGAGTTAATACTTTGTGGAACCACCTTTTGCTTTAATTATGGCCTTGAGTCTGTTTGGATACTTTTCTACCAACACTGCACAGCTTAACTGAGCAATATTTGCCCACTCTTTCTTACAGAGCTGTACAGAAGGCTCAGTCAAATTGGATGGTGAAAACTGGTGGACTGCTTCTTCATCTTCAAGTCATTCTACAATAGGGTTTAAGTCTAGACTCAGACTAGGCCACACAAGGACACACACCTTTTCTCCTTCAGCCGCTGTATGGTCAATTTGGCTATGTGCTTTGGGTCACTGTCATGCTGAAAGGCAAACCTTCTTCCCATCTTCAACTTTTGGGCATAAAGCAGGTATTTTGCCCCATCCATTTTCCCCTCTATCCTGACAAGTTCCCCAGTTCCCAAGAGAAATGCTTTACTCTAAGTATGGTGTTCGGATGGTGAAGAGTACTGTTTCTCTTCCAGGTGTGCCTTTGATTTTGGTCTCATCTGACAATAGCATCTTTTCCACTTGTCCTCAGAGTCTTAAAGATACTTCCTGGCAAAGCTCTAATGAGACTTAATTTGGACTTTCTTGAGGAGTGTTTTCCATCCCATATAAGTAAAACTTGTGAAGCACTTGTTATTCTCACACGCACACAATGAACACTCCAACCAGTGTCCAGTGTCCTCCTTGTTCTGCCATCCAGGAACAGTCTGATCCAGAAAGGGTGATGGTAGTACCAAACACCTTCCACCTTCTTAATTATGGCCTTAGTTGTGCTCCTAGGCATACATGAAGCTTGTGAAATATTTTTGTACTCATTTTCTGACTTGTGCTTGTCCACAACTTTATTTCTGACCTCTTTTGAAAGTGCCAAACACACAGTATTTGTAGTATTTGAGTTCTCCATAAGTTTATTATTATTATAGTATTATTATTATTATATAGTGTGTGATCCACAGGGGGATTAATCACACCTGACTGAATTCACAAATGCTGTTGGGAGTAGATGGGGTGTGATTCTTTATCTAATCGAGTTATTGGAGCTAAAAGACTTTTTTTCCTTTTTTTTTTTTGCTATTTTTCTTTTCTTATTTTTCTTTTACTTAGATGTTGTAAGTTACATTGAGTCAATAAAGCTGGTGGAATTCATTTTTTTTTTTTGTGTTTGTGTCTGTGTGAGGCTCTGTTGGGGAAAAATGTGGGATTCCAGAGAGATTTTTTATATTATAGTTAATCTGTTACCAAATCCCTAGCGTGCCTGAAATATATCATTGCCAAAAAATGAGCCAAAACTAAACTAGGATGATGAGGATTTTATAGTGTTCTTGTTTTCACGACAAAGATTTAAAAAATACATTACTGTCACCAAAATCAGGTTGGTCCCTTTCATGGAGCATGACAATATGCCACATGGACACACATACGCACATAAAAGCATTTTCTGTGGTCACTGTACACATTCTCACCATTTAAATGCTTGCTGATAAAAAAAGAGCATAATTCATATTAAATGTGGTTTTAGACTGTACAGGAAAGGAGGGTATAGCAGGAAGGTGAAAGGGGGAATGGTGTAACTGACAATTTGAGAAGTCACTTTCAGGTCCCTGCCACCTCTGAACAATAATAGCAAAGGGGCCTTTCAACATGCAAAGGGAGCTTTATCAGCACACTGCAGATGCAGGCTGCAGGTTAACATGAGAATGAAGCATTAGCAGAGGCTGATAGCAAACTGAGGGATATCCAACTAACACTCTACATCAACACACACACTTTAAGCATACTGCAAGTATACAGTGCATTCAGAAAATATTCAAATCCCTCCACCTTTTCCATATTTTTTAATGTCGTAGCCTCTTAATAAAAAAATATCTCAAATCTATAATAAACACAACATAATGACAAAGTGAAGTATTCAGATCCCAATCACTCTGGCTGACCTCCAGAGATCCTGTGTGAACATGGGAGAAACATCCAGAAGGACAACCAATTCTAAGTGTCACACCTGGTTTCCTCCAGACATGATGCTTAGAATTGAGGCCAAACAATTCAATCTTGGTTTCATCAGACCAGCGAATCTTGTTTCTCACAGTCTAAGAGTCCTTGAGGTGCTTTTTTTGCAAACTCCAAGTGAGTTTTCATGTGTTTTTTACTAGAGGAGAGGCTTCCATCTGGCCAACCTGCCATTACGCCCAGATCAGAGATCAGAAATGAGTGTTGCATTGTTGCGTGTTGCAGTAATGGTTGTCCTTCTGGAAACTTCTCCCATCTCCACACAGGATATCTGAAAATCAGCAAGAGAGACCATCGGGTTCTTCGTCACCCTGTTACCAAGGCCTGCTCCTGATTGCTTAATTTGGCCAGACAGCCAGCTCTAGGAAGACTTAGTTGTTCCAAAGTTCCTCCATGTAAAAATTATGGAGCTCATTGTGCTGTTGGGAACCTTCAATCTAGATTTCCCCAGATCTGTGCCATGACACAATCCTGTCTCTGAACTCATCAGACAGTTCTGTTTTGCTCTGATATGCATTGTCAGCTGTGAGACCTCAGACAGGTGCATGCCTTTCCAAATCACAGTCCGAAACAACTGGACAATGAATCAGTTTGCATTGTCATCATATATATATATATATATATATGACAATGCAGACTGATTCAATGCAAACTGATCATTGTCCAGTTGTTTGACGTGATTGGCATGCAGTACTATATATTATATATATATACACATACACACACACTCTCTCTCTATAAATATATATATATGTATATATATTTACATATGTATGCTGTCAGAGAGTGACAGAGAGAAGGAGAGAGGGAGAATGTGTGTTTGACCACTGAAAATGTCTGACAATGGCCAAATGATAGAAATCCATCACTGCAATATCCCCTTAACTGGGCCTCCATGACCACACACCTATTACACACACACTCTTATCAGTGCATGAGAATGAGCAATGTACCACAGTATGACCCAGGCTTGAAATGAACTTTGTAGATCGCCAGCTAATATAGGGACGAATTATATTTTACACAAAAAAGAATGATATCGGATTTAGCCCAAAACAATATCGAAGTATTGGACAAGAAAGAGAAAAAAATCCTTAGAACCTTGCAAATAGAGTGACTATAGTGCAAAGTTTGTCTTGATGGTGTAAATACAGGAAGGGCTAAGGGGTCATTCAGATCATCTTGTTGTGTTCTCAGAAAATGCCAGTGTCTGTATTGAGATGAGCAAACAAGTAATGTAAAGGGCTTCTTCTGGAAAACCTGAGTTTACTCAGCATATTTCATTGTGGTCTGCCCACTACATTTTGATATCCCTTGTGATTATGTGTTTTGAATGTAATGTAATGCTGACCTAATTATATTTTTTAGTAACAGTATTTTTTTGAAACTGTACTGAACATATCAGTAAAATGTTCACAAGCAAAGTGTTTTGTTTTCCACCAAAATATCCAGTGTTGCAATGCTATATCTACTCTTAGTGACTAAAGCATTATACATTTCTTTGGTTATGGAAAGGCATCAGTGCTACTTGGTTAAGGTTGGGGAAAGATTGTGGTCTTGGTTTAATACAGAGAAAGCCCACAGTGGATTGCTCTCTCCAGGCTGGGGGTGAAGTTGCCAAGTCCCAAATGAAAGACTTCAGCTATCTCAGGGTCCAGTTCATGAGTGAGGGGAGGATGGAGCGGGAGATTGACAGGTAGGTGTGGTGTCAGCAGAAGTGTGGACCTCGTAGCGGACTGTTGTGGTGAAGAGGGAGCTAAGCCGTCTGGGCTCAGCCTTAGAGATAGGGTGAGGTCATTTAATTGAGGAGATCTGGGCTGATTAGGATGCCTCTTGAGTGTCTTCCTTTGGAGGTTTTCCAGGTAGATCAAACTGGGTAGACCCATAATTCACTGGTGGGATTATACATCTCTTCTGGCCTGGGAATGTTGTGGAATTCTCCAGGAGGAGCTGGAAAACATTGTTGGGGAGAGGGGCATCTGGAATACCCTGCTTAGCCTGCTGCCACCATGACACGACACGGATAGGCAGAAATATACATTGTGTTAACTGAATGCTGATATTTCCATAACCTTAACCAAGTGCTTTTGTTGCCTAAACCTAACCACAGACAAGACTGTGAGCCCTGGTCTCTTTTGCATGCCTGCCAACCATCCTGACCACCTCCACCCAGACCACATGTGACTCCAAAATGGTACATAAATGTAGCACTTCATTCACTCACATTCATTTCTCAAAACGTTGTCTCTGAAAATCAGTCTGGGCAGCAAATACATCTGGCAGCACAATGTAATTGGGAAAACAATTACAGGTATATACATATCATTTTTATGAGACAGGGTAGATATACAGGGTATGATAATTCCGTCTACTCATCTCACAGCTCAGCTGCACTACTACAAGAGATGATGTTTGTGATTACAGGACAAAGCCGGGCGGGGGGGGCCTCACTCAGCCAGAGTGTCCATCGTCGTCTCAGTCTCCCTCTGCATCCAAAAAATGATTAACTCTGATATACATCCATCAGCTACAACATTAGAAGCGGTTACTGACTTTAATGTTGTGGCTGATTGGTGTAAAGTGTTCATTTAGCTCTGCATAATCGATGTACTAACATTTAGCATGGAGCCTACAATCCTACCATAGTGGATAACAGCCTGAATGCGTGAGAGAGAGAGGAGTGTGTATGTGTGTCTACTACAGGCTCTGGGAGACACAAACATTTATCATCCCTAGATGTCTGCCCATAAATCTTTGCCTACTGACAGTGTATAGTGTGTGTGGCACATGTGTATGTATGGCTGTGCATAAATGACTATCCATCGGGTCACAGAAAATGATTCATCAAATTCTCAACATTACACAAAGATGGCATCGACTCCCACTAACACCACAGACTGTGTGTGTGAGGATGGAGGTTTTCCACTCACTGTACAGTCACATTTATATGTGTGTAATACAGTATTTTAAATCAAACGGGAGGCTTGAAGGCTGGTAATACTACCAAAAAAAACAAAGCAAAAATATCCTATATATCCTACCTATATATATATATAAAACCCTCATGAAGACATACAGGAAAAAAGTGCTGTAGTATTATCAGTCACATGGTCGTGCCATGAGACACTCCATGGAGTATTTTGCAAGATCAGAGCTTTTGCAGTGCATGGTCTTGCCCACAGGATGGCATCATTTACTTTGTAGACCACAATCTGAGTCAGGATCCTCCTCAGACAGTCTAATGAAATATGTGAATAGATCCTCTAACTAAGGCTGGTGGTGCTTTTATACACAGATTTATTCATTACACTAAGACAAACTTTAATTTGGTAAGATATGAAGGTATGTCAGTAGTGAAGGGTGTGTGTGAGTGGTAACTAGCCACAGTGTAAGAAAAATGCCGTTCAAAAGCAGGGGAACACTCTGCAACCAGAGCTCCTGCCATGTTTGGTACACCCCCCTGGAAGTCCCATTCTGTAAACATGTCAAGTGCCATCTGCAACCCATGCTCGATCTTCTCCACTGTGTCAAAACTGTGACCCTCAGGTTGAATTTCATTTTGGGGAAGAGGATGAAATCTGACACTTTCACCATGAGAACTTCATAAAGACATGTACGGGTTGTGTTCACATCTTGTTGCCCTTCCACCAGGTGGAAAAGAGACAGTTCAATTAATGCAGCTTTAAATACAACTACAGAAGTATTATCAGGTATCAGAGGTAGACCTACTCATTATGCAGCAGAAAGACCCTTGTTATAATATTATTACAGATCTATGACTGTGTATGCAGCTTCAAAATGACAAATGACTAAACTACTTGTAAATACTATCTATTTACACTGGTAGATTAGTTTAATCTATTACTCACCATCACCAAAATGAACACTTTTTTTAATGGTGTGGAATAGTGGAAGGTAAATTGGAGGGAATAATACTAATGAGTGCTAAAATACTTTGAAAATATCTAATTACAGTAAAAAAAAAAAAAAAAAAAAGTACTGTGACTACTGGAGGAAGACTGAAAACAACAGTCAATGTGTTTACTCATCCTCTGTGTTCAGTCTATGAACTCATCCTTTGTGTGTCTTTGTTAGCTATAGCACACAGGCGCAGCCAGAGGCCTCCATGTGAGTGGTTGATGGAGGTGTAATGACAGTGACAATTATAGCAATTATGTGTTATTGTAGGCCATTATGTATTTTGTAGGTTTTGAGATGTAGGCTTTCTCTGTAATTGCTGGCTTATGAAAGGCATAACAATCATGGGCCAGCCAGCCACAGGGGCTACCAAGGGCGACTAGTACCTGGTGCCATGGTAACAAAACATTTATCCATAATTCCGCTCTGTGGATGGCAAGGACAAGAGCATTGGCAGCAGGCAAATTAGCCCTAATGGCAAGGAGTGGAGGACGAGAGGGTGCTGGACAGCAGGCAGAGGGAGAGCTGGTGGGTGCTGCAGATGTGTGGGTTGGTTACCCTGTGATTAGGAGGTGAGTAGAATGTGTGTGACTGTATAAGGTATGATGACAGTCTTTCAGACTAGTGTGCATTAATATTGTAAATGCCTCTGTATCTGTGTACTATTTGAAGATTTGATGCAGTATAGTTTTTAAGCAGAACAATAACTTAGATCAACACACTTATTTGTGTGACAGAATGATTTGAATGAACAGATTTTTCCCCAAATGTAGCTGTAAAATAAATATAGTGGAGTAAGAGGCACAATATTTTCCCTCTGAAAAGTAATATAGTAGAGGCTGCATTAACTGGAAATACTCAAGTATAGTACAAGTACCTCAAAATGTTTTTTTTTTTTAATCTTTTTTAAACTAAACCTAAAATCATGAGTCTAATAGTGTAATAACTGTAATCACTGATTAATCATTTCAGTAATTTATTAAATAGAATTTAAAACTCAATCAAGTATGAACTCAGAAATCTTCTTTAAACAGAATTCACACACTTCCACTATTGTGCATAGTGTACATAAATGAGAAGCTAGTACAACCACTTTTATCAACACGGTTTAAGATATCACTGAAATGCTTCATGCATATATAACATATGTTGCTTTCATATCCATGTGCTGTGTGATTTGCAGATTACTGGAGTTCATAAATCAACACTGAAACATTGTAAGAGAAGTGTTATGCTTATGCACAGTTTTTAAGTTGAGTTGTGTTGGATATTACTCATGAACTGTATCTGTGTGTGTGCAGCAGTCCACATGATTATGTGTTTGTGTGTCATATTTGTGATGTGACACCACTTCTATGCTTGATATCTCTGTGAGGACTCAAACCTTATGTGCATGCCTGGGTGTGTGTGCTTTTATTTGTATGTGGCCGCACTGTATGTGTGTGTGAGTGTGGGTGTGAGGGGTAGGTGGTACAGGGAATCGCAAACCTGCCCAGCATGGCACAGAGCAGGAAGTAGGCCAGAGGGGGATTAAACAGCTACTGCACCACTTCCTCCCTCTCCCTGCGGTCCATATGATGCTCGGTACTCTGTATGTTTGAGCATATGTGTGTGTGTGTGTCATCATCAAGTGTCACTTAAAAAATATCCATGTACATGTAAAGCTTAGTCTGTGAGTGGCAGAGCAATAGACCAAATGCATTGGTATTACATACAGGTATACACCTGGTATTGTTCAAACTGAAAGAATATTTGCAGTTTAAGTGGGCTACATTTCTGTTTTGCTGAAAGAGATCTGGGAGTTGACATTAGTGTCAGTGGGAAACTTGTGAGCCTGGCACATAGCTCATGATGAACATGATTAACGTGTTTTATAAGAATTTTTATACGGAGTCATTATTATGAGACAGTGAAGTTATAAGGGAATATCTAATGTTGTGTGTTTGTATGTTGTGTCTGTAAGGATTTCCAACCAGCCCTCATCAATGACCTGCTGCGTTTTTCATACCTTATGCTTTTACTGTCACAGCTCCCCCTGTGACCTCAGGTATTTCATAGTGTGTCTCTCTTGCCTAGTGTCTCCTCTCCTGTGTCTGTCAGTGTGTGTGTGTGTGTGTGTTTCCATGCAGAGCGTGGTGCACCTCCGGTACCTGGCTCACCTGCTTTCCATTAATCATCAAGCTCGGTATAAGAACCCCAGCTCTCCACCCACTCATCAGCAGATTGTTCCGCAGGCTTCATGGTGCCACCCTCTTGGCTGCTCAGATGTCTTTTGAACTGACTTATTTCTAGTGTTTTTGCTTACATGTTTTTCCCTGTGCTTTAGTGTTTCTCCTGCTCCACTGCCGTTGCCTGCCTCTGCTGTGCTTACCTGTTTCCATTAACCTGCTCCTTGCCTACAGTCTTTGCAGTCTCCTTCCTGCCTCTCCATTCTCCTGCCACCGTCTGCCAGTCCCCATATCCTCCCCCTCATCACCACTCACCTCCTACTTGTCTGCAGTCTCCTCCCTGCCTCTCCATTCCCCTTCCTTCCCCTGCCAGTCTCCATATTCCCCCTCCTCTTAGTCACTCACGTGCACACTGCCAGTCAGTCTCTGCCATCTCTCTCCCAGACCACTAACCTCACCTGCCTCCTGACTCTCCTGCTCCTCAAACAAACTAAACTAGTTAGAAACTAGTGAAAATAGTAGAACATTTAAACATTGAGATGTTTTACAGTGATTAGACTGACTGCAGTTCTATCCTCCGGCAGTAGGATAATGATACTCCATGTCCAGCAGACAGCAGGGAATGACTGGACTGTCTAAAGCTTGTTTTGGCGTTCTTTTGCCCCCTAGTTGCCAAAAATACATCATTGAAACTTTCTGTAAACTCTCTGTAGTGTATCCTAACATTCTGAAATCAAATTAGACATGAGCTCTTAAGCAAACAATCACCATGTTAGCACCACAGTAGACGATGAATCGGGTACTTTACCTCCTTGAGACAGCCCATGAAGTTGTTGCTGACTGGAGATCCAGGCAGGTCAGCTGTGCTGGGGCTTCCACCCACATAGAAGAAGTCATCAGAGCCCAGCATGGTGTAGTCTTCTTGGGTGTAACCCGTGGTGGTCAGAATCCCATCCACTGATATTGTCACCTGACAACGAGGAGTGAACAGTGAGGGTGGAAATTAAATGTTTTTTCTTGGCTTGGATTTGAAGGATTGAAGGTGGCCTACAGAGGTGTTTAAAAAAAAAACTGCTCTATGTGAATTAGAAATCTCAGACCTGGATTATGGATCAAACAGGACAGATATAAGAAAAATCTACCAGCACATAATTTTCATTCTACAAACCATGTGGTTTTATTGTGTCTAAATACATGAGGGAGGAGAGAAACTATTAAGATACTGTAACAGGAAAAACATGCAGGAAAAGATTTTTTTAAAAACTCTCCCAAACCACACCAAACAGAATCAAATGCAAACATGCAGGACACACAGAATGACAGCGTGTGGACCCACACCGCAGGACATTAGTCTGGACAGTGTAGTAGAAATCTACTGTTGACAAAACTTTTGATCTGTGGCAACATTTTTGTTAGAACTGAAAGTCTTCCCAGCAGAGGTTGAAAAAACAAGTACATTCATTCAACTAATATCCTGTGCATATATCTTGACTATTTCATATTATGCCTCTTTATTCTTATTCATCATTACATTTGACTGCTACAGTTACAGCTCGCAGATTAAGACTTGAAGACATATGTTATAAAATATGACACAGTGTTAGAGATTACCCTAGTACACAACAGCAGTAATAATCTACTAACACTATATACATTATTTAATAGTAATACATGTTCAAATGGGCCATTCTGCATAATAAGTATTTCACTTTTAACACTTCTAAAAGTTTGAATGATTGTGATGATTGTGTGAGTATGTGTACTTTGAGTTGTAATGAACCAAAATTATCCTTACACTTCTCTGTAGTTTTAAGTACTCTATTTTTTTTTAATTGTAGACAGCATAATGATATTCATGAAATTCCAATTACAACCATGTTTCTTTTTCTCAGATGGTAGATTAAATACCACTGTGTGCCACTGGAGGCCAAGATAAAGACATACAAACGGGTTGGTAGCTTCAACTAAAGGTGGAGAATTCTGCTGCTCCTTGGTTTACGGTGTACTGAATCCAAATATCCAAGCCCCACTCATGTACAGCAAAACCAGACCCATCCCATCATTAAGTTTCACATGATTATTTCAGACATTTTCATTAGTCTCAAGCCATCTAAAACATTAGAGGATATTTGTTTCCAAGAATAAATGTCTGCTCCTTCTGTAATTCATTGTGAACTTCTTCGTTCAGGTTTTTCTCAATGTGTCATCTCTGTCCATAATTTTTGTACAGCCAGATCCGAGTAGTGTTTCCAATTTTTACCAATAGTGTGGGCTGCCTTCTATTTTAACTTGTTCAGGGGGATGAATGAAGAGGAGAGTGTGGTGCAAAGAGGACTGTGTCCATGTTAGTTCATGCATATAGAGTACAGGACACATTTGTCAGTGAGTTCCAGTGTAGATTTTGTCTTTCTGTTTTTTGGTTGTAGTACATTTCTGGCAGTTTCCGCAATATTATTGCCAAAAACATTTAACAGGAGAATCTTGGAATGAAGCAGATTTAGAAAAAACCCTGGCAAACACCTGGAAGCACATGTGATGGGTGACCAAAAAGAGGAATCAAATAAAAAGGAAAGCACAAAAGCAATATAAGTAGATGAACCAGGTGAAGGATAGAGGGACAAGGAAAGTAAAGCAAACATGAGTGCTGGGTAATACAAAAACCATTTGGGAATGGTATCTTGAAAGAAAGTAAGGGGGAAAGTACACAGCAACCCAAAAAATGACAATAAAAATGATATCTACCATACAGTGGAGTGTGTTTACCATGCCATATCCAATGCCTGTTTGCTTTGCAGTAAGATGGGGTAGGTAGATGAACAGTGGATTTGTTAATACATCAAAGCAAATCAAAAGAAAACCAAATGATGAAAAGTGAGGGAGTTATGACACGTTCATTTAATGCCTGAAGTCAGTACTTTTAGGAGGAGTTTCACCAGGACAGACAACGGTGGAGGTTAACAGGTAGAAACAGAGGCAAGACTGAGAGGAAAGTGAGAATGAGAGGACTGGAAAAGTAATCAGGGCAGACTTAGCCTTGTTTCCCAAAAGTATCCAAAGGTAAAGATATTTTTGGACAGTCATCTACAGAGCTTGTTACATTTGTGGGATCTTCAAAAAAATTTTACAGGATAAGTCTGTTGTAGAGAAGTCCAGTGCCGATCAAAACATATTTAATGGATTTGTATAAAATGCGGATCCTTTTTTTAATCTACTTGATAATACAATTCTACTTGTGTATTACCATGTCAGCTAAGTTTTTAAGACTTTGTAGAACCTGAGAGCTATTTCTGTTAAAAAGGGTGAGGTAATGACAGAGTCTGTTACTTGGGGTATTTGATGGGAATATGAAAATAACAATTAGAGAATGAAAAAAGTTGTTGCGACTTTTGTTGATGTACTTAAACATTGTGAACGGTCATGGAAATTGTATTATGGGTCCTTGAAAAGTTATGGAAATGTTATTAAGTTTTATCTCTAAAAATGAGTGGGAACCCTGGCTGGTAGATTTATGTAAAGGCATTTTTATTAAACATTTACAGCTCAAATTCCTTTTGCATCACACAGTGTTTGCTAATTGATATTATAATGATGCTGATTTCTGCTGCTGCATCCTCATATGCTAAAAAAAATGGCTAGCCAATGCTAACTTTCCTTGACAATATGTGTAAATGTACTATATATCTGTCTTTCTCTTGAGTTGGTGACTATGCCCAAAGTGCATTTACTAGGAACTAAAAACTGGTGTAACTCACCTACATTAGTGCCTGTATAAGCAGTCATGACTGCCAGGTACTTAGATCCCAGCCTCTCAGGCAATTCAAGATCTGAATAGAAATAAAACTACTCCAATTCTCTAATTTTCATGCTTCTACTTTTATCAAAAATCCCATAGATACAAATTTTAAAAAATGAACCCTTCATTTTCTGTATGAAAAATCAAACTGATAAGTGTTATATGGATTTTTGATGTTCTTTAAGTACTTTGCGTACTCCTGGTGCAGTCTACAAATAAGGCCAGACAGGAAGTGCATTGTCCTCAGTTCATCTATTATAACACTGCCAGCCAAGATGATCCCTGCTTTTGATGGGTCCTGAAGGCAGAACAGGGACATCTTTGAAGGCACTCTCATAATCAGTTTGCTAACAAAGAGTGAAAGACAAGAACGAAAGGACATAATAGTGTCAGTTAAGATTTATTAGTAGTCCAGTTTCTTCACTCAGTTGCAGCTGACAATAACTGTTCATTTATTTAGCTCTTAAAGTTGAACACTATTCTTATATTCACATTTAAATGTGAATATAAGAATAGCATCCAGTGAACCATCACCACCACTAACTACAGCTTCACAGACAGTTTCATCAACACCTCTCAACATCTCCCTGACTGGACACTATAGTCCTCCTTAATTGTGGCCTTAGGGGAAGACCCAGATCAACTCTGGAAAAAGACTGATGTACGTTTTTCTCTTATCAACTCACCTGACATGGCACCTGGATGTCAGATCTAAGAATGCAGGATTCGATCTACGTAGCCTAATCATAGTCTATACAAGTACATAGAAGTAGGCACACAACAACCACTTATGCACCTTGATTTTTGTTCAAACTGATACTGATTAGATTTTAAATTACTTAACTAAGTTTAAATCTGTTTTTACCACATAATAAGGTAAGTCTTATTCTTTTTGTTTGTTTTTTTCCTTAAATCCAAATCAATTTTAGAAAGAAATTTTATAATTATGGTCAGTTTTCCTTGCAAAATGAATTTGTATTTATTAAATATACAGGTTAGATTAACGACATTGATCACATTTTTTATAACATACTTGGTAGAGAGCCAAATGTGCATAAGCCCCAAAAACGATTTGAGTTTGTGTAGTAACTAAAACTGGAAATTGCTTAACCATTTTTGAAATCATATATTTATGAGCTGTTTGGGCTTGGGACTGGCTCAGTGCCACAGACAAGGTAGAGAAGTCATAAAGTACTGAGAGATGGAAAATCAACAATCTGTTAGAGATTGTTGGTTTTTGTTGGATTTGTTGACAGTAAGATAAATTATGAATGAATGGCAGTACTGTTCTTATAAGTTATAATAAGGTTTCTTATTATGATGTGAGAACACTATCGTGCATTGCTCTAATTCATGACTCTAAATTGCCTGTACGTGTGAATGCGAGTGTGAATGGTTCTTGTTTGGGTAATCAGCAGATGTCTTAAGGTGGCTAGAGCCTTTCTCTGTGATAACCTCACAAAATGTCTGTCCAAAGAGGGATGGAGGGAGGAAGAGGGAATAGAAAGAGAGGAAAGAAACCTCCTTCTGAAACCATGGAAGTGTAATGTCTTGACCAATGGAGAAGGAGCTAAGATAACAGTGAGTGAAACACACACACACACACACACACACAGTACACACTTTGTATAATAGTGGCTCTAAATGACAAAGAGAGCTTAGAGTTAAACTTTGGTGAACTTTGACAACTTTGCACCCCTAACCAGTTGCAAACCATTTTTTATAGATTTGACCTTTGAGAGAATGATCAGCTGAAAGGTCCAAAATGAACAAAGCCATATCATTATCTGTGGTACACCCTCTAATTTTAGACCTTCTGTTATTGTACATAAACTGCCCAGCACTGTCTGCAGTCATGAAACAAGATGGCCTGCTGAGCAAGAGACTTAACTTGCTAACTTGGCACTTGGCAAGCTAACTGAGAATTAGCAAGCCAGCATGCTTAGCAGGCTGTTGTGGTAGGCTAACAGCATGCTACCAATGAGACAGCATGTTACAACTCAGCTGCTATACATTATCATCAATATCAAAGTTTTATGGAAAGCTTTGCACCAAACTACAACACATAATACACACAATAACGTGTCTTACCTGTCGAAGGTTGCGGGTCACTTTCACGTCATGCCACGAGTTGTCATTGAACTTCCCATTGACTGGCTCCACAATAGGCTTCAAAGGCTCCAGAGCCAAGGTTGATAACAAGGGAGACAGCGCCGTCCTTCAGCGCCAGGTTGACGTAGTCAGCTGACTTGCCCGGTGTGAAGGATAAGGCCGTTGCGCTGCCATGTCTTGAAAGAGAGTGTAATCTCATCACTGCTGCTCTGGATGGGGTTCTGGGAGAGATCGTAGCAGAAGAATTCTGAGCCACGGAAAGTGGCCACATTCTCTTCCCTTGCTGTGATTGGAAAAAAAAGGGAAAAGGTGTTGGGAACGGTATATTTTCTGTCATCAGACAGCAGGACATATTCAAATTAGGACTAAAAATTCAGCCCAGTAATTTCATCTTGTGCAGCCAAGCACTGATCAAATCCATAGAAATATTTCTCTTCTATGTATTTTTCTGAAGACATCTATAATAATTATATATGATATGATATATGATAAAACCTAGCAGTTCGGGCTTCTATATTCTCCTCAACATCACGGCTTTAATTAAATGCATAAACCAAAAATCCTTAAATCTTTTAGTTGCAGGTCCAGATCAAGACTCAAATCCAGTCACAGCAAGTCCCAAATGACTGACATGACATTTAAATATATTTCTTTTGTTTTTTGTTTTTTACATTGCTGAGACCAAGTCCTTTCACTCCATAGGCCTAATATACCCTGTCAGTCTGGGTAAATACACACTTTGTGGTCATTTTTATCTTTCCTGCAATTTACAGGGTCAAACATTTACTTAGTTTTAATGTGGACAAAAAACATGATTTAATTAGCAGTTTATCGATAAAAATTGAATAAAATGTTATCCAGTAATAACAGTAATATATGCTGTTACAAATACCTTATAATAACATAAGAAATTAGAAAAGTCTCTGGTTATTAAGTAACTGAGCAAATATTTTCTTGTTGAGATGAGCAGTACACTGCCTTAGTATATAACAAAAAAGATGTTTTTCTTTGAAGCTGCTGGGTACACGTAAAAGGGAAAAGAATCAGGTTCACAAGGTTAAATATGACCAATTAGAATTATTACCTTAGAGATGGACTTTTAGGTGAGTACAAATGAGCAATAATCAAGTAATAATCACCATATAATGAAAGTCCTCCCTGACTGACAAACAGAGGTACCCTGTCCAGAAAATAAGAACCTTGAGAGATATTCAACATGTGACAGAGGGGAATACAGGCAATGGGAGAACTACAGGGAGACTGCAGATAACTATCATCTCACAACATCAAAGACCTAATCTTGCCAGTGAAATTGTCATTTCCTGTCAAACAGATGGCTTGTGACGCAGTGGTTTATGCTTGTGATCAGACAGAAAGAAGCAAAGATGGGAGGGAAGCCACAGAGAGGAGCCAGGAGAGAGTGTACTGACTGTATTTGTGACGTTGGTGAAAAGAAAGGGGAAACGGAGGGGGGGGAAAAAACAGGTAAGTGTGAAAAAAAGAGCAGAAAGGGCACAGTAGAGCTGAGGGATAACAAAGAAAAATGGTCCAGTCAGGAGTTGTTATCTGTGAGATCATCTTCAATTAGCTCTCAGTCGTTTAAGCAAAAATACTAGCCTGTGAGCAACACAGCACAATCTATCAGCCACCAAGACACCATGAGGATCTGCATGAGCACAGGGTTCATGTGCTCTGCAACAAAACTCCAAACACCACCCCATACTGAAAAAAAGGAAAACCAGAGTGAGTCAAAGCACAAAATGGCCACTGCTTTCATCTCCTTAACGCGGACACCTCAGGCATCACTTCCTCAAAGACGACTCATCCCACACACATCCAACACACAGCAGTCTAACATGTGATGAGGGAAAATATGTGTTTTAGAGTATTACTGGGCAGTCTTTGAAAGTGAAATATGAAAGGAAATTGATGATTATCTCTGCAAGACCAAATTAGAGTAAAACTTTCTGCTCTGCCTTTTCTTGTTAATACCCACATTGAAAATGAGCCAACAACCATCCTTGTGGTGGTCTAAATCTTCTATCATTGTGGTGTAAAGAAGGTTCAGTCCAAACCTATTGATACAGATACGAACCTTTCCAAGTTTTTGCCTTTGGTTAATCAGAAGTATAGAAATGTAGATTTCAGTCACATGCTACACATCCCAGAAAACCACAGTTCACCTCAACAATCCTTCTATCAACACCCTAACATCTCAGTGTTGGTACAATAACCTGACTTCCATGACACCTCCACTGATAGGCCGATGATCTTTTATTAAGGGCAGGAGCATGAGCAGGAATATTTTTTGTGTTTTTCATATATGTTCAGTTTTTTGTGTGTGTTACTGGCATAAACAATTAACATAAAACATTTCAACAAAACGGTAACAGTACACTGCAAGCAGCCTGTTGTGAATGTATGTAGACTGGCCTGTTATCTGAATTATTACTGCCCTGCAGGTGAGTACCAGCTATATAGAGTTTGAGGAGGGTAGCCAAAATAGAAGTGGTTGTCAGATCCCAATCCTACTATTTAACATCAGCTGTCTTTTCTTTACGTCCAGATGTGATGATACAAATGGCTATTGTGATTGGCTAATTTGTGATTTTGTGCTATATGTATAATCTGAACATGCTGAAGTAACAGATGGGAATAAGCAACATGTAACAGATCTGGCTTCCTGGATGTTTGAAACCAGTAAGCAGTCATCAGTTTGTTAGGCTGTTAGAATTGAAGTGATAATACCGTGTACCGACGTTTTCAGGCCGTATATTGTCCACTGGACAATATCAATGTACAGTATGGCTGCAGAAAAAGAAATACATTTTTTCTTCTCAAAGTAGAGTTTTCCAGTTTCCTGTCATTTCTTTTTGGGCTGGCAAAGTCAAACTGTATCTTGTCTCTAACGTAGCTCCCCTAAAGTGAGAGAGCATCCCCTGCCTCTTTCCATCTATAGCCCACTGCGAGGAAAAAAAAAACAGCTTTATCTATGTACAAGAGAAACCACCCTAGTTCAGCCATGAGGATATTTACCTGCAGGGCTGGAATAAGAACACTGCCCTGCTTCAGATGGCAGACACACATGCAAGTGGAAAAGAAAAACAGAGGAGCAGAATTTTCCTTTTTATATATATATAGGCAGGTTTCAAATTATTTTGTTATGCTCTATAAACACCTTGATCTAAACAACGCTGTGTGAACATAATACGTCTGTTTATATTATAAGTGGAGACATACAGAAGGAAAAATGTTATAGGCCACAAGATTACACTCACCCAGAAGTAGTGATGACCATTTTGCTGAAATATAAAATGATAATGAATTGAGAATGAATAGAACTTCTTTATGACTGAAATGAGGATGATGTGAGGAAATTGTTATCAGCCCATAATGGTTTTAATGGCATCCGTAAGCCATTCCATTTGGAGCCTTCATTTGATGGATGAGCTTGGATGAGTCCTGCGAGGGGTCATCCATAAAAATGTCAGAAGGAGAGGCGGCAGAAGGAAAAGTTACAGCCACAGTAAATTTCCCTTATATTTGGAAGGTATACGGGAATGCTGTATGCTCTGAGTGGTAAAGAACTGAATTAGTGACCTTTTCACCCAACTTTTCAGCAGCATGTGCCATAAATTCTGACATGAAAATTGTTATCCACCAAACTCTTTGCTATTGTTGTTTTTTAAATATTCTAGTCACATTCACTAGTTTCAGGAACACACACCGTTTACACACTATCAGTGCCACACAACTAGCATCGAGAAACCAGATTTCTTGTGATTTTGTCGTCATTTGTTTCAGCATATCTGCTGTATTTGATAGAGTTGGAGGAGAGTGACAGGAAAGGCAGGCATAACAGGGGAAGACATGCAGCTAAGGGCCCGGGCCAGCAAGGACTAAGCCTTGTTAGTGGTATGTGTTCTACCACATACTGGGGCGCTATCATTGAAAAGTGAACACTATATGCAGTCAGCTGACCATTCCTAGCTGTCACTCAGGGAAACTCTCACACTGAGGAAAAAGCAGAGCTAGTGAGACAAGTTTTAGTCTGAAAAATATCTTAATAGAATAAAGAAAGAAAATAAAAGAATTTTAAAAACATTTACTCACGAAACAACCTTTTTTTTGTCATTTATTTAAGCAATACTTAAATGTAATTATGCAATTAATATGTAACTTTTAGGGTTTACTACTTTACTTTATTCTCCACTCTATAACAATTCTATACCTGTAAAATAGTAATTTTAACACATTTAACTACAGTAAAATGATGTAATTTTTGGTGAAATATTGTTAAAAAAAACTCCTTTTATTGCTGTGGATATCATTTATAGTTTTGTTTAGTTTTTTATGATTTGGCATGTTAACACAAGATTTTATCAAATATTATTTATAATTTGACAAAACAGAAAAAAACCTGTAAAACAATATTAATGTATAATAAAATTTCAGTTAAAATGCATAAGAAAACAGTTTTTTTACAGTGTAGTATGGGGTTGTCTCAGATCTGATCTCAGATGTATTTGAGATCTAAAGGTTGTTTCATGTCTGACAACTTTAAGTGACTGTTAAGCATGACTGAAAAGCAGTGCTAAATAAATAATACGGATTGTTTTGTATGAATCATTAATGTTACGACAGGCCTCAGTGGCACCAGGGTAATGGCTGTAGTCTGAATATGAAACTGCAATAAATAAGTCAATCACTCATACACACCTGAGTGACATCATGATTTACGATGTGTAGATTTTCTTGCAGATTTCTGCATGGCTGACCATGATAAATCAGTGTGTGGAGTGGCCATTTTGTTTCTCTCATGCAATGCATTCAGTGAGGCCCAGCTCAGACTGAAACAGCCAGATATATGTTTATGCAGTGAGAAATGGAGGGGGGGGGGCAGCATTCTGGGTAGTGGCCTCTCCACTGATGGTAAAAATAATTAAGCTGGTTTCATATTAGATTTTAAATTACTATTCAAATTCATTATTCATTATTTTATTTTCACATACTCATGGGGTAACGACAGCTCAAGTTTGGTTCAAGGATACAATGACCCAAAAAAGCCTATAAGGGCCAAAATACATAAATAGCAAATTACTGATATTATGCATCCCTAACTGTTTCTACTGCTTCTTTCTTTCTTTTTTCATTCGTACACACTTCCTTATGCTTTCTGTCTCGAGGTGAGGAGTAACTGAGTAACTCAGAGGATTCTGGAGGAGTCTGAACATGGAATGGGGATTGTTGAATTCACACAAGTAAGTCAGTGCTATTATACTCTATAACTACATCTAATAAAAACATGTAGATTAACACTTTTTTCATGTGATTTGTGTCTCAGACAGAATGGAGGGTTTTTTTTCATCATAGTCAATGCTGAACATTATATTTGATAGCCAGCGAAGCAATAAAATGATTTCTTAAATACTTACTCTACAATCTAAACAAACAGGTGAACATGGCTCTGATCAATAAAGGGAAAGGATGGAGGAGGAGGAGGAGGGAGCAGGAACCAGCACTGAAACTACCAGAGGTGCACAACTGAGTATTACTGTCTGACTGTAAGTAAATTAGATAACAATATAAAAAATGATAATCATTTATTTATTGTTGCATTCCAAGAAATAGAATGAATAGCAAGTATGTTATGTGTATATGTTAAGTGTGTATGTGCATAACACACTGCATGAGTATTTGTCAGGTTGGACTATTAATCATGAATGTTGAATGAATACAACAATATTTGATGCTCATGTCAGACAATCCAAAATTCTGTCTGTTTTATGCAAGATTATATTATTAAATGATCTAATTAATAATACATTTCAAATTAGACGTCAGACATCAATACATTAATTTAACTACGCAAAAATGGGAAGAAAAATCTTGGAAAATTATTTGAATCATTTTATATATTAACTTAAAAAAATAACACATAACATGTTTTTTTTTGTTTTTTTTTTACTGATTTAAAGAATGATTCATTGATTCAAAAAGATGTTATGTCAGTTTGAATTTGGTGTATCAAATTCCCAAGGCTGCTTCTGATTATGGGAATAATGGTAAAACTACCTAACTGGACCAAGTTCATTTAATCAAGCTAATCCTGCTATCTTTACATTAATGTTGATGTCAGTGGTTTTTGCAAACACCTTGTACATCTGACCTTAACATGCAAAAATACACAAATGAAGATGCAGAAACACACACAGACAGATACAATACATGTACTCGATGGAGGCGTGATCTGGCATCAGCTCAGGTGAGAGCATTTAGAAACTCCTGGGTGGACCATCTGTTGGTCTTATTCAAGATGGCGATAATCATATTCATCAGACAATCACGCTCTCTCTCACCTGATGATAATAGTCTACAGGATGAACATAGTTTAGGTTGCAGAGCGGACACTGTTCATCTACTAGGCTGAATTGTTAATAAAAAAAGACTGAAAAAGAACATTGATGAATGTACTGAGGCAAGAGGAGAAAAGAAATGGAGCAGCAGAGTGGCGGAAGCATTATCTTAGTTGTGCTGCATATGAATGTGACTGCTGGATTCTTCCTTTCTCTCAGGGTAGGGACTGTAAATTAGAACTCAATGAGACACTTAGGGGGGCAGAGTAAAGCAGCATGTATGCTCTCGGCTGCACACCACCGGTGTGTGCAATGGAGCTATTCGCCCACACCATCAAAGAAGTAGGCTCAAGCAAAGCCAGAGTACAAGAGTTGGATATACTGGCATGGCACAAAATGGCTGCTTTGTTCATTCATTTATAGCTCTATAGATTGCAGATCCACTTATAAGGAATGACTAAAGATTACATCATTTCTGGACTGATTTTTGTGTGGATTCTAATCCAGGGTGATGGCTTCCCAAAAACAAACAGTGTCATACTAAAATACATAAAACATGAAATCAGTGAAACTGCATCATATGCTATTACAGCAGATGTCACTGTTAAAAGGGCACTGTGCTGGTTTTACATATAAAGTTTAGTTTATTCATCACAAGTACTACTCAGCCAGGGGAAACAGTTGTACTGGTATCCACTGGTATCCAGTGTTTTTGAAGCCTGACTCATACTACAGCCGAAAAGTCAAAAGACATCTTGGCCTCTGCTGCCTCAGGGCCATCTCCTCTGCATCAGTTACACTGTCATTGATGTACATGTACTTGCACTCTTGTACATGTGAGAGTCATTACACCCTGTAGTTTGTGTTGTGGACACACCCACAGGAAGCAGGCCAGAAAGACATTCAGAAGGCCAAGATAGCTCTTGGTATGTTAAAAAAAAAAAAGTGTTATTGCAGTTTAATGTAAAAGAAAGTCCACACAAGTAACAGCATGGCAAGAAACAATGAGACTATTTCACCACAGTTAAACCAGCACATATCTTGATTCTTGTTTGACGTGTTTCTTACATTTTCCTTATTGTCAATCAGGGGCGTTATTTGGCATAAAGCTCTACTGGGGCACAGGCCCCCCACCGTTAAAAGAAGTCACATTACCAGACCTCAAACTGCACTCAGTGTTGCACACCAACACATGGGGAAGCTGTGTGTGCTGTGTAGTTCACCTGCTGCTCAAACACAGGAACATGCACTGATGTACAGATGATAAATGATAAAATGCTGAAAATGAATTGTGGCATTTATACTGGGGCACGTGCCCAAGTAAAAGGGATCTGGCAAGGCAATGTTGTCAATCATATTCCATGAAAAAAATGATGTTTTAATCCATCTTACTGAAATGCTCTGTCTGTGGCATTCATCTCTAAGACCACAGGTTCCTACTGAAGATGGAAAAACGTTTAAAAAATGGCATAGAAATATGCTCACTGTAGATTTGAACAAAGTTACTCAAATAGGAGTTAGCGGTCACACCACCAAATGCACAGAAGAGTCGCTGCTGAGCAGCTGTCCTGTAAAAGCAATTTCATAGCCAGCTAATTTAAAATTGCCAGATCTTTTTTCATCTTTCGGTATTAGCAGCATTTCATTAATTCCCTCATCTCTTCAATTATACTTTCATGACTACAGCAAAGATGAAGGGGAGGTGGTTGTGGTGTGTGGGGAGGAGTGTATGAGACATAAGAAATCTTGTGAGTGTTAGCAGTAATGTTGTCCATATACAGGAGGGCTAACCATGACCTCTAGTCAGTACCTGCTGGAAGCCATATAGCTGTGCTTTTGACACTAGCATGCCAAAAGCACATTTAAAGGCTTATTGGCTTCTGTAATTATTCCTCCTCTCCCTGCTGGCTGTGAAGTGATGCCCTCATACCATGACCACAATAGAAGAGCCACTTAAGTGTAAAAATACAGTCTTAGAGAGTATCTTAGAGTATCTTCCAAAGTCATGGGGCCAGATTTACTTAAACTTTTGAACCCGTTTTTCAGGAGCAGAGGCAACAAGGCCGTCTTCCCCTAAAAAAAAAAAAAACAGTCCTATAGGTCATCTGTGCAAGCCACAGTGGCTATGGGAACAAAGGAGGTAGTCAGGTGATGGTATATAGAGTAAGGATAGACTGATTATCAGCTGGCCCAATATTTTTTTTTAATCCGTCGGCCAATAAGATGCCTTGTGTCATTGATTTGTCTTGTGCATCTTCAATATTTTCTGCATTAATAATTTGATATGAAGATTAAAATATCCTTTTTTAGCAACATTTTGAGAAATAACAGATTTTCTCAGGTGGTGTTTAACAACAGCCAAAGTAAATGTTTTGGCTGAGACTTTTTAAGTCCCCCTTTTTACATTTTTTAAGCCTATACAAACATGTAATCAGTGGTTTATAAAACACTTTCATTAAGTTATAAGCAGTATAAAATGTAGAAATTTAAATTGAGTTTGTTGCAGGATTGTTTTTTCATTTTCATTGGTGGAAAGGCAACTTGAGAGAGAAATAAGAAGGGTGGACAAAAAGGCCAGTAACAATATGGAGAGAAAACAGCTCCACATTGAATGATGTTGATGTAGATCAATACATTAATGTAGCTAGCAATCTGTACAAACACACACACACATGCAAGGACACACATAAAAGAAGTTATTACACACCCCAGTGAGTGCATTATGATCTCACACCCACTAAATGATAGCCTCTGGTGCTCAGATGGAAAAAAAAAGAAAAGAAGCTACCAAGCAGGAGATGAAGAAGATTACTACAGGCGCCAAATTAAGCCTGTGATGTCAATGTAGACATTGGTGCCTCATGTGCATGTGCATATGCATACACTCACTCTCTCCCTCTCTGTCTCTCTCTCTTTCACTCACTCACTCACACACACAGATAAAAACTGAGAGTATGAAGTGAAAAAAATTCTAAAATAAAATGTATTCCCTAAAACCTAATCATGACATCAGTGTAATTAGCTTAGAGTTTTTTTTTTTTTTTTTTTTTATCTACTTATGAGTAAATGAGTAAGAGATGTCCACTGGCACACAATTTTATGACAGATCTAATAATTTCATAATAATTCAATGTTTTCAATGAAACTTTATTTAGTTTCACTCAACTCATTTCTGTACTGAGCTGCAGCTTTTATTGGCACCTGACTTCCACTGACCTGACCATGTTTTATGATCCAATATTTACTTTAACTGTATTTTTTTCTTCATTATCCATCCTACAATCCACACTTTAGGCTTGCACTAAAATTGGTAGAGCGATTTAGATGTTTGACACCTGAATAGCTCAGCATTAAGAGAAAATTATGTGCTTGTGTCGTTTTTGTATGTCCTACAGTATTTGTTATAATACCCACACAGAGAGGAAGTCAGATTGCATTGTTCACAGCTGCAACTGTCACATACAGTGGCAAGAAAACATATGTGAACTCTTTGGTGTTACCTGATTTTCTGCTTTAATTGGTCAGTTGGTCAGTAATCGCTCTGATCTCCATCGGAGTCACAACTAGAGGCAAACACAGTATGTTTCAGCTAGCTGTTGTGATCTGCCACCTGAGTTACTTTCATTTCTTGTTATTACTATTATAGTAGATCAGATTGGGGTTGCAGACGTCGGAAATGTCCGATCAAAATACAACCTTTTTTTCTGTTCCTTTTCATACGTGCTATCTGCACACAGTGGCTGCGCTGGCAGGGAGAGGCTAGCTCTAGTCCTCTCCTCCGACATGGAGGGTGTGACCGAAATAATAGTGACTAATCGACTATTCTGGAAAATAATCGACAGATTAGTCGACTTCCAAAATAATTTTTAGTTGCAACCACAAAGTCAACAATGTTTTCTTTTTGCGATGACCACTATTGTTTCCTTGCCAAGTTCTAAACTTGACAAACAACAATAGCAGTGTCAGATCAGAAAGCAGTAATAGAAAACTTTTTTTGCACATCACAGGGAGCATTAACAGAAGTATTCCACACAGGATCACAAACAGCACATGTAATTTATGAGAGCGAAGACAAGTGACCTTTAGTTTCGCTTCATTTGGCGAAAATCATTACAATGTTGTGGTTTGTATGATCTTCTGTGGTAAAGATCATGCATCTCCATTGTGAACAGCTGTGAATCTTACAGCATCCAGATAGAAGATAAATGGAGAAAGGGATATGAAGGAATAAAAAAATCAAAGGGAACATAACAAGAGTAAATCCTCTCTGCACTGAAAAGACTGTAGGGGAGGCTGGTTGGTGGAGGATGCACAAGGGGTTGAGGGGAGGGAGTAGGTGAAGATGGTGGTGGTAATGGGGGGTGAGAAGGATAACCATCAGTAATTTCAGCAGGCTGGCAGATTTCCATTTGTTTGGGGGCTTGACCAATGGTGCATTGGGATGTCTGCACCAAATGGTGGTGTGGAACTGAAACACAGAGAAGGGGGATGGAGCCACTGAGGCATTTCCTATGAAGAAAAAGAAAAAGGTGCTGCCATTTTGATGGCATCCAGAGAGTGGACACTGAGTACTCTCTCTCACCCTCTCTCTCTCTCTTTCTCTCTCTCACACACACACAAACACACCGGCAATCAGTGTCCACTGATACTGATTGTCAGTGGTTAAGGGGTCTCTGAGAGGGACCCTGTTCTGCTCAGCAGCCTCTTCAGCAAAAATATTATCATGTCATTCAGTATAGATAATCCAAAATGGAAAACATATAAGAATAATTCAAAATATGGATTAACACAATTCAGGGATACTAGGTTTTAGATCAGCTAGTTCTAATAGCTGTTAATGAGGTTTGGATGTCATTATCAAATTCATAAGGTCACAGAAAAGCCCCAGAAAAGACCTATGCTTGTTGAAGTGCAATAAAAAGATTCCACTACTCAAAACCAACAACCACTATGGCAGCACATGCAGTTTTGGCATGTGTTGTGCATGACGATTATGAAATTAAAGGTACAGGGTCATTCCATGCCAACTCACCTGGAATTCAGGTGAAAACTTCCGTTTAATTCGTGGGACCTTGCAAAATCCAATGGCTCTACTCCAAAAACATTTTTAGTTAAGAATTTTTGCCATTTAGCCCTTTCATAATATTTACAATTCTTTTATATTCTACGCCCACCAACTGCTTATTTTTCATTTGATTAAGATTAAATTAATACTGAACATTGAAGAGACCCTAAGGACAATTTGCAACTTCATGTAAATAGTTGTTGCTGGAATAAATTATTGCAAAATGAATTGAGACATACCCAGAGTTAAGTAAACAACTGAAATCATAATGAATTCATCATTAAGTAGTTTGACATGATTGTGGCATCACAGAAGCTGCTCTACTGGAAAAAGCCTTAAAGACAGTGTAGAAGAAAATAAGCGTTTGCCATACTAGCTCTATTTTACATTGATGTGAAATTAAACCTATGGTTACATTGTGAGGAGAGCTCAGTTGTGAGGAGTCACACCCTCAATATGACATGAAATCAACTTGTTCCGCAAACTCAGTCACTCTCCCCCTTTAGTTTTTGTCATTACAATAAGAAATCAAAATAACACTAGCCTCTTTTACACAGGGATCGTGCAATACTGGCATTAAGAATTCCCTTTAATAAGCTGGCTTTGGTTGTTTACACAGAACCTCATGAAGGCAGCTTCATGCTGACCTGGTGTTTGGTTTTAAACAGTAAGCCAGCTTCTTACCAATCAAAATTGGTAAGAAATGAAAACTAGTTTCTTTTTTTGGTTTTCTTTTCTTCCTCTAATGCTGGTCTTTAAAATATTGTATGTATAGTTTTTCTAAATTTCCACAGTCTAAGGATATGGTAAATACTAATTTTGTTGTGCATATGTGACAAATGCATTTTTGAATATCAAGTTAAAATGAGTGTAAACCTCTACATAGGCCTTAGCCTCAGCCAGTCTCTCCTCACTGGCAGTGGGTGTGTGAATGTGTGACAGGATGTGTGAGTGTATGCATATGCACGAGGCATCCATGTGTACATTCACATGTGCGCATCTTCCCACGTACGCAGAAGCAAAGGACGACCCCATCCACTCTTACAGACACACACACACACACACCCATGACTCTCTGAAGCATGACAACAAGGTTGACTTAGTCCCTTGGGGCTTTTCATTTACTGCCCAACATAATGCCTCATCCCCAAACCCCCAACACACATACACACCTACACACATCCTTATTGGCTATTATCTGGGCTGTCGGAGCCAGTGTTGATACCTAATGAAGGGCTATGGTTGCCATTTCTCAGCTGACGGTCACCATGGATACTGAACAGAGGAGGAGGAGGAAACTGGATGGGGAGGGAGGGGGGGGGGGGGGGGGGGCTGGATGGAGAGAATAAGATGAGGAAGAGAAGTGCTTGAATGTAAAATCAGATTTAATGTATTTGCTTTTTTCTGTTTATTCAAGAACACAGATAAACCACTCTCCATAAGTGACAACATGTAAATAAAGACTGGAGATAATGACAGAGGATTATTGTTAAAGACAGTAAAGACAACTGTGTGAGAACTAAAATCATGGCCATCATTTCTGTCTGTAAGTAGCTGAGATCAAGAACAACAAAAATAAGAGCCAGATTGTTTGTAAAAGAAACTAAGATAATTGTTGCAATCCACACAGTTAGCCCCCTACCACACCAAACTACAGGTTAAAAAATGAACTACTAGTCTTGGTTAAATATTGAAAAGTCAATTCTGGCTTGAAGACATGTTGACTTTTCCAGTATTCAACCAAAACCACCATCTTTCCCTTAACCTTAACAAAGAGCTTTCAGTTGCCTAAGAAAAACCACTGTACCTATGATGCCAGGAGTAGATGGTGTTGAAAATCTAATGAAATATATTGACAGTTTTAAGAAATGTTCACAGTAAAGGAGTATAATTTTGAGGTAATCTTCTTCCTTTATTGCGATCTTCACTGTAATTATTGATCATTGACTGAGCATGGGTTATTTGTATCCAATAACTAGAGAAACTAGGTTCCACAAGAGCTCTTCTCCCACTGAGAGTCACCATTTCTTTCTCATTTGTAATCAGGCTCATCTGATGGACGGTTTGTCCTTTACCCAAAAGACATAATTGTATTTTGAGAGAGACAAATGACACAAGGGCCAGATTAGTCACAACTCTAAACTCATTTCTAAAGGACAGTCATAAGGTGGTGGGCAACAATTCCACACAGGCAGGAGTGTACATCTCCAACAATGAGATGTGGCAGGGCTAATACTGCATGCACGCTGTGGCCTAATGAGAAGATGCTCAGGTCAGGATGATGAGACACCTGTCAGCCTTCACAGAAAACTGCAGTCTCACCTGAGCACTGACAGATTCTGTGAGAGTACGTGTGTGTACGTGTGTGTGTGTGTGTGTGTGTGTGTGATCTGTCTGTCTGTTTTGGGGTTCTTGATTAATGTGACAGGGTTTTAAATAAAGCTACAATGTGTAATTATTCAGAATATTTAGCAGTAACATATGAATTAAAGTGATTAAGAATATAAAAATAACACGGGACATCAAACATACTGAAACTAAGAGTTCACACTGATTTCTTAAATTTGTTTTTGTGGACCATATTTCATCATCTTACATATATTGAAAGCAAGACTCCCACACCAACACATCCCTTGTGTGTGTGTGTGTGTGTTAACACAGTATCATTTTCAGTCTGAACAGTAGCTTAGTTGTAGTTTGTATTTCTGCTGCGAGGCAAATTTACTGATTTATAATTGATTATTCTTCAATTCAAATCATGTTATTGTTCTGCAACATATTTTTGGGGATTGTCCAGTGGTAGATTCTTTTTGGTCAAATATCTTATCTGTTCTCCAACATTTACCAAGGACCAACACCTCCTCACACTTGAAAAACAATGTCATAATTACACCTGATAACCTTAGATTTTTTTAAGAGCTCAGATACAGTATAAGTGACTTCATTATTAATGTTGAAGTTCCTGTAAAGTCAAACAAACAACTCAAATGGATATAGTCTTATATTGTCACCCAAAGGTGAGAATGAACCTCTGGCAACAATACAGCTGCACTCCACTGTAAACATTTGTCTTCTTACAACCTTGTTTATCTACACACACATGTCAGTGTGAAGCTGACAGGGGCAGAGGAGTATGATCAGCTGAGGAAAATAGTAAGTGATTTTGAATTGCAGAGTGAAGCACATCACACACACACACACCCGCAAGCTGTGCACACACAATAGGTCTCAGCAGGCCTTCCTGAGGCTAAGTGGCGTTAACCTCTTTTTCTCATGGGACCCAGACAAAAGCCCCTGAACGCTAATAATCACCACTCTATCTTCCCCCTCCCCCTCCCCCACAGCGCACCAAATCCAGCCCTCATGTCTGGCCCCTCAGCATCATATGGGGAAATGTTTTCACCAAACACAAAACAATTTTGTTCATTTTTGTGAATGGAGAATTACTTATGAAATTAAGTGGTGAGAAAATTATGTGAAAACAGTTTTCCTCCACCAATGGTGAAATATGGTTGGATTAAGGTCTCCATTAAAGTTATAGCTCAGGAATTTAAACAGAATTAATCTGAAATTATGTTTGAGATAAATAATTAATTGGCATTTAGTAAAAATCTTAATTCAAAACTCCTGTGTGAAAGACAAAGATACAGGAGAGACCTATGCAGATACACAGTAAATAAAGAAGGGCATTCAAAAAGGCTTTGGAATGTTAGTGACTTGGGACTGTGTATCATAGAAAGCCAGAGGTGGATGCCAGCGTCAGTGGTGCTCATGCTGTAGCTGTAGCTGGTGCTGCGTTGTTGCAGGAGGATGAGCAGGGCACTGATCACACAATTCGTTAACAAAAATTCAGTAAGCATCAACTGAACTACAGCACTGTTGAGAAAGAAGCCCTTTCCCTTCTGCTCGCTCTGCAGCACTTTGAAGTTTTTCTTGGCTCAATTTTGTTGTGCCTGGCCAACAATGGCCAACTAACCAGAGACTCATGAGGTAGTTGTTCCTTGTGCTGGATTCTAATTTGGAGACTCATCACAAGAAAGGGACAGAAAATTTGTAAGCTGATACACTCTCTTGTGTTCCTTCCTGCTCTGATTTATTAAACATATTAGGGGACGTGTTTGACTTTCAGGAAAGGGGGTGTTATAGCCCAGGCTGCATTTCCTACCCTGTATCCAGTTTTCTCACATGTTTTGTGTGGCTGTGTTAGTGTGTGAGTGTGTGTTTTTCCCCTGCAAGAATCTTGGAGTGTCAATTTTAAACATAGATTCAGCTATACTGCCATTAAGAAGACACCTCATTATGCCAGGTTTGCTTGTTTACACTGAACCAAACAAAGTCGGCATAATGCTGCCCCTGTGTGTGATTTTAGATACTGTGCCGGCATTCCTGGAATCAGAGGTGTGATGTGTAACGCAACAGCGTCGGCGACTGTCCCTCTCTCTTTTACAAAGACAGTCGATTCAGCTGGATCTGTGGGTTCAGTCAGAGGAGCGTCTGATGTTAACTGGTCTCGACATTACATCATGCCTTCTAAACTGCATGGATTTCCAGCTGTCTGGGGGGGACCTGGGCACCTCCAATCTGTCTCAACCTCCAAACCCTTTTGTAGTTCCTCTGTGTGGTCACTGGTAGATCATGTTAGGCCTATAGTAACCTGGTTATATCTGTATAAGTCTAGAGACATACAACAGAGACCAAGAAAATGAAAATAAATATTATTCAAAAGTGCAGACTTATACTGAGACTGAGACTATTAAAATATAAAACCAATCAGCTCCCTGTCCTTCTTTGCAGCATCATATGAAGTCATGCTTTAGCCTCCCTGGGGGTGATTTTAGATAGCATGCCGGTACGGCAGACTCAGAGGTGACGTGATGTGACATGATGTGTAACACAACAGCGCTTGTGACTGTCCCAGGATGCCAGCTCTGCCTTTTACACAGGCGTGGATTCGACTCTGTGATTGCAACTGTGACAATGCGCCACCCACCCCCCCCCCACTTCTTTGTTTGTGACTTTTATACAGAACAGCAAGGCTGTATAAAAGGGGCATGTTACTGAAAGGGGACTCAACATAGTTTCACTGACCACACGTTTAAGACAATAATCTGTGCTGTGGCTCAATCTCTTTTTATCATTACAAGGAGATACTCACATTGTATATAGGTGGTAGTGCGTGTAAAAATATACTGGATGATATATGAAGCCCGCTGTGTGTGTATCTCTGTGTGTGTGTGTGTAGAACGGTACTGAACAGTTGGGGGTGGGGGCGGTATTGAAGTTGGGGTCACTGGTGTGTAACGGCACACATGCTTTGCTTTGACTGCAGATGAAAATTAGCTTAAATCCAACACTAGTACAACACATCAAATGGCAACATTTATGTTTAATATTGTACATTATACCTCAAACTAAAATGTAAATCTCCATAATACAGTATGTGTCATTGAAGCTTAATGTGATTATTAAAATGACAAGCCTTATATTATCTTTAAATCTTTACATAATTGTAATTAAAACACTGAGCCCCGCAGTTTGATTGTAAAGCTATCCCGCATTAATAAAGATGAAAGTGAAAAAAAAAGTGGGGAGACAGAGAAAAGGAAATAATGTGAAGGGGCACAAGGGGGGAGGAGGCAGAGGGGTGGGGGGAGGTGATAGAGTAGGGTCTGGAGAGAAAGAGATAACGGCTCTCTCTCTTTTTGACTTGTCATGTGAGTGGTGTGTCACAGTGAGCAACTGGCCGACAGAGATAAGGCCAGGGCCCACCACAGTAATCTACTCTACAAACACACACACACATACACTCAAATCCACAAAAACACACCATATCAATGATCAAATTTACTCAGGCGAGGTATTCATCAAAACCTGTACGCTCGGTAAACCTCCACTATTAACCCAACAAAGCACCATTTGAGAAAATGAGCTCTGTACCTGTATGTGTGTGGCCATATATGGGTTTGGATGAAAGTTGCTGCAGGTAAATAGTAAATGAACTACAATTGGAGACTGATTTTATACAATTTACATTTTGCGTCTCGTAATTTTCCATTTATATACACACTCTGACATTGATGGCAGTAGGACTGCCATGCAGGATGCTGACTATACATCAAGAGCAATTTCCGGTTCAGGGTTTTGAACCTCAAGGATACTTAGATATGTAGACAGGAGGAGCCAGGGAATGAACCACTGATCCCTACAATTGATGGACAACCTCCTCTACCTCCTGAACCACAGCCTCCTTGCAGGTAGCTGCATTAGGAGGAAAAGACACGGGGACCATACGGACTATAGACTGATGGTACATAGTCAGTTACAAAAATAATGTACTTTTTGCCACACCAGTAGCAGGACTTGTGAATAGTGATGTCAACCTATTTTTGACTTCATGCTTGTTTCAGAGAAAGAATTGTTTTGGGATATCCAAACATCCATATTTTCAAAGTCATGCAAGAGTCTGCTCTGGGTGCTGACTCCACCTAAAATCGTGTATTCATAATTCATAGAAATATGTTGTGACATGTCCCAACAACAATGATAACAATAGCTGGCAAATTAACAACACATATGACACTATTTAAAGCTCAAAGGTACCATATTTATTTGAAAGCATCTATTTTTTGAACACACACACAGCTACATCTCTGACTGTGTATTGTGTCCATCAGACTGTCAAGGCAGACGGACTTTGGGGAACAGGAACAAGGTAACGAACACTGTGTCAGGCTGAGCTGCTATTTGTATGATGGCAATAACAGACACCAGGATGAACTAAACTAGACTACAGTAAAGCTGAATAGATTAGATCTAAATAGAGTGCTGTGTGGCCCCTACTGGGGAGTAGTGACAGTAATGATCAGACTAGGATCAATGGACTTCCTTAAAATGACTGAGGACACTGCCACTGTCCTACATATGGGAACGCCCTCTCAAACACACATGCAGACACACACACAGACACACACAGACACACACACACACACACACACACAGTGCTTCATCAGGCCTATAATTGCATCGGCCTAAAAGGGGGGTTGGGGGAGAGGGATAGAGCACTGATTACAGATTGTTCTCTGCAATTGGGCTAATTTGGCTCCTTGGACCATGTGCTTCAATCAACCTTAGCAACCCAACATACCCTACAACACACACACACACATACTCTGTCCCCAACTGTGTACACAGGAAGATAATAGAAGCACAACCTCAACATAGACAATGGACACCATGAGTAGTCCTAGATCCCCTTTGCCAAGATACAAGATTCAAATATCAATTTAATTATCACTCTGCAACACAAACCTGTATGATGAAACTACAGACATAATGCTACTGACAAAAACAAGTGATATAAATTGATGAATAAACAGTGAAGTCATAAAAATAAAACTATTTCCATGGTGGAGTGTGGACACTACCACACACACACACACACACACACACACACACACACACACAGAAGCACAGTCATCTCCCACAGCATCATGACACGTAGATAATGTCTGGACAGTGTCGGCCCCTGCCATTGCTCCCTGACTGCAGGCCTCAACACTAGATGAATCCACTGATACAGTCCACAGAGGTCCCACTGAAGACAGAATAATGTGAGCACAGTGAAATGGGAATGTGTTGTGATGACAGTGACTGACACTGCATGTCTGTCATACACAGCAGAAAAGTTGAAATGAAGAATACTGTATATAGACCTGAGTTTGAATCTTTGTAAGTTCAGCAAACATAAAAAATAAATAATAAATTAAAACAAAAGATGCTAATTAAATGCTATTCTCAAGAAGGAACAGATGAATACTAAAGACGGTAATTAAATTTAAAGGACAGAAAAGAGTCAGAACAAAACAAAGAACAGGACAAAATAAAATGTATAGAGTGACATAGCAAGAAAACTGTCTGCCAGTGTTTTTACTCATATAACCTACCAAGCATGTAGAATTCTGACAAATAAGATGTGGTCAAATTTTGTAACTCCTTGCCTTATTAAGGTTTCCACTACTCCACTGTCAAGTCTTTCCAACAAACACCATGAGTTTATGTACCTGAATGCACAGACAGAAAATAAATTGCCAGTGAAAATACCAACAGCAGAATAATTGTTTTGCTTTCAGCCGTGCTTTGTGATTAAGGTTGATCAGTTGAACAGTTGGATTTTAACATTAAAATTTACATGGTTTACATTTTGGTTTACATAAAGAGTGCTGTCACTAATGGTTGTAAACTGTAACTGTTACAGCACAACAAAGCTAGCTTTTCAATGCAAAAAAAAAAAAATCACTGCTTTTCCAATCCATTTTTGTGTTCTTTGGAAGTTAAGTATACCTCTTATTGTATTCATGAATTCCTTTTGTACAAAAAAAATTTGCATAATTTAATGACAAAAACCATGTTTTTTTTTTTTGTTTGTTTTTTTGAGAGTGTGCATCAATGATCAACTTCCTGACTATGTTATAGGCCTGACATTCATACATCCATCCATTATCTATAACGCTTATGCTTAACGGTCATGGGTGGGTTGAAGCCAATCCCAGCTGTGTTTAGACTGTGGGAGGAAACCAGAGGACCTGAAGAGAAGCCACGCAGGCACAGGGAGAACATACAAACTCCACACAGAGTGGGTGAAATGGGGTTCAACCCTCTTGCTGTGAGGTGATACTGTACCACTGTACCGCCCTGTATGCCTGACAGTTATTCCAAATGCCAAAATCCTTCAAATGTCATTTTGAACATGGTACAATAGTTGGCTTTGCTCTGGGCTCTAAATGTGGCTATGTTTCACCTCTAGCCACACTTTGTGTAGGCAGAGATGGTTTCTTTTCATGTGATAATAAAGGATATATATACACTGACTGGCCACCTCATTAGGTACACCTTGCTAGTATTGGGCTGAACCCCTTTTTCCTTCAGAACTGCCTTAATTCTTTGTGGCATAGATTTAACAAGGTGCTGGAAATATTCCTCAGAGGTTTTGGTCCATATTGACATGATAGCATCACACTCCTGTTCATTGTTTTTCCTTTTTTTGGACCATTCTCTAGAGATGGTTGTGGGGGAAAATCCCAGTAGATCAGCAGTTTCAAATACTCAGATCCTGTCACCACCAACCACACCACGTTCAGAGCCCCTTAAATCACCTTTCTCCCCCAGTCGGTTTGAACTTCAGCAAGTCATCTTGACCATGACTACATGCCTAAATGTATTGAGTTTCTGCCATTTGATTGGCTAATTTGATATTTAATGGACAGTGGAACAGGTCACCTAATAAAGAGTGTGTGTGTGTGTGTGTGTGTGTGTATATATATATATGTATATGTGTGTATATATATATATATATATATATATACACACACATATATATATATATATATATATATATATATATATAGCTATGGCTATAGCTATGGGTTTGTAAACCTTCAGCAGATACAGCAAAATAAATGACTGTCTTCTGTGTTAACCAGGTACCTAATCAGTGGAATAGAAATCACAAAAACATAGCTTAACATCAAGCAGAAAACCCCTAACAAAGGTTTGCTTTATTAATCTGCTATGAACAAAATGAGTCAGGAAGAGTCTGCCTTATGCTTGGTAGGGTTCCAAGAAGGACACAGAGACTGTGTGTGTGTGTGTTTGGATAGGGTTCCAGGCTTGGCCAGCTCTAGTTCTCATATTCATGCTGTATTACCTCATCAACCGTGACATACACCCACAGCAGAGCAACACTAGCGGAGCTAAGGCCAAAACAGCACAGCTTTCCACCATCCCCACACACCAAACACACATCAAACATGAAGACAGCCAAAGCCAACACAACACTTTTTTAACCGGACACACAACAGGGTAGTAGGGTGTGACTGCGTGGGAGAAAAACAGAACGGATACATATGCAGCTTCGACGCAGTCCATAAGATTTACAAATGCCCCACCAAGACACCTGGCAGGGCATTTACAGTACTGACAAACTACTATAATCTACGTCAATATGGATGAGAACCTTTCACAGCCAGAAATCATCTTCCAAAATCGTAGGAGGAGAACTCAATGGGTCATGTACAATATGTGGCTCATTTAGAAACATTTGAAAGATTGCAGAGATACAGCTGGAGTACTAGAGGAGCATTAAATATGAGAAATGTCATGTATGTGCAAATTAACTCCTCCTTTGAAAATTAATTAAATATTAAATCAAAGCACATTTCTCTACCAATGTACAGTATGTCATTAAAGAATTTAAACAAAAGGATAAAAATTCCATCATTACCCAATCACTGCTGGTTGTTCAGTGTCTAATATCCATCTATGAATTAATATATGACAAACACACATAAAAGCATCACACCTCCATCAGGGAAAAAAGTAACTCTATTAGAAGCCAGCAAACATGGCACACACATGGAGAGCCATCACTCACCTCCCTAACACCACTTAGAGGCTATGTACCACAGTCCATTAAAGTAGCTATAATTGATCCTCTTTCTTCCAGGTGTTTTAGCCAACTGTAGACCTATAGATAACCTTCCCTTTCACTCCAAGATCCTTGAGAAAGCAGCTGTCAATCAGTTCTGCAACTTTCATAACAATAGTTTATCTGAGGATTTTCAGTCAGGACTTAAAGTGCATCATGTCATGGAGACAGCACTGGTGAAAGTTGAAAATGACCTTATAATTGCACTGGACAAAGGAATCGTCTTAGTGCTGCTTTTGAGCTCTGAGCCGGATTTCAGTTTGTATCTTCCAATCAAGTTTCACAAGGTTCTGTGCTTGGATCAGTTCCTTTCACATATGTTTCCTTTGGGCAAAATTATTAGGAAAAACTCCATAAACACACATAGTTATGCAGATGATACCAAGGAAATCTATTAAGAAAGCCAGATGAAACCAAGTTAAATACATTTCAAGCATGCATACAGAATAGTAAATGGACTGCAATTATATTACACTACAGCAGACATTCACCCATTCACACACACATTCATACAGTGCTTGTTCTACATATAAAGCGGTCTAACACACATGACCATTCACACACTGATGCTTCAATTGGAGGCAATTTGGAGTTCAATATCGTGCCCAAGGATACTTCAGCATGCAGACTAGGAGCCAGGGATCGAACCACTGACACTCTAATTAGTGGGTAACCAGATCTACCTCCTGAGCCACAGCCGCCCCATGCTTAAAGATCTGGATGACCTGCAATTTTCTGCTATTAAACAAAACTGAAGTTATTGTACTTGGCATCACATATCTCAGAAACATGTTACCTAATAATATAGTTAGTCTAGATGGCATTTCACTTGCCTTGGCCCTGGTAAAGTGAGTAAACCCAACTTCAAGGACTGCCTTTTTTCACCTACTGCTGCTCCAACAAGTCTGCAAAGACACTCCAGCTGATACACAATGTTGCTGCACTTGTACTGACAGGACTAGGAAAAGAGATCACACAGTGTTTCTCCCACATTAGCCTCTTTGCAGTAGCTCCCTCTAAAATCCAGAGTAGAATCCTTCTCCGGACCTACAAAGCCCATAAAGGTCAGGTACCATCACATACTATTGTTTACATATTAGAGAATTCATAGTGCCCTATTACCCCACTAGAACTCAGCACTTTCAGAATGCATGTGTACTTGTGGTTCCTACAGTCTCCAAAAGTAGAATGGGAAGCAGAGCTCTCAGCTGTCATGCTTCCAGAATCTTTAAGAGGAGTCTTAAAACCCTTCCTTTTTGATAAAGCTTCGAGTTAGGGCTGTCTGTCACTTTCTACAGGTATTCCTGCCGCCAGAGCTGTGAGATCATGAGGAAAATTATCTTGTAGGACAAGCTGATATATTGCCCCAGCCTTGCACCTCTTTGGTTGAAGCTGTTACAATCAACATTTTATCTAAACAATGAATCACGTATAAGTATCAATTGTATTGATGAACCCACAATTATTAGCAACTTTGCGGTTTACCTCAGCTTTGCTAAGCATTTTCGCATCTTTCAGCTACTTGTTTTGGTTTTATGGCCACCAATCTCATTTCCAGTAGCAGCAGGCAGCACCTATAGCTCAGCACCAAACACCAGCTGTTAACTGCTAACTGCTACAAGTAGTGAGAGTTCCTTGTAGAAGGTTTTGTGGTGATATTATGTCACTTCCACCTTTGCTACTTAGTGAAGACAGTGGGTGCACCCAGCTGTAAAAGATTGTCTGGTAGGGAAAATGTAAACACAGGTTGTTTCAAGTATTGCATAAACAATTAATGCTGTCACATATCTGAGGAGGAAAGTACTGATATATGGTGTTATACAGTACTGTAAATGTATGAAAGGTTTTCTCCAAGACAGAGGACACAGAGATACTGATCACGCTCTGATTCTACACTGACCTCTGAGAAACTAAGATTTCACAGATTTTGAGGCATCAAAGCCAGCATCTGACTGTAATAAGCATTCTGATTGAGACATAATGGGCTTCTCTTATCTAAGCATATAAATGTCCAAAAGCAATCTAATTTCCAGCAACAGTACACAGTGCAAATGTTTTTCACTCATCTTCCTCTTTGGGAATTTGCATTAACTTAAGTGGTAAAGGGAATATTTATAAATGTATTAATAAAATGGGGTAACGTAGGAGCAAGATCAATCAGTGATAGGCATTCACCTCCTACGTATGTTCAGCCAGCCTGATGTGGTGTGCATATCGGCTTAGCCTTCCTCCATCTGATAGCACTAATGTTTTAATTTGCCATGCCATAATAAAAGATCAGAGGTCACCTTGAACATGGAAACACTGCTTCTCCAGTTTTTCTCTTCGTTTCACATTTTCTAAAGTGATAATTCCTCTCTGGGGTCGAATGCTTTCAATAGCAGCTAGTCAGGCTATGAGATTTATCAAAGAGCAGGACAACAACAAAGCATTTCTTCTTCAAAAAGGCCAGTATTTCACTGTCATAACTTTATGATTGCTGCAGTCGGGTAAAAGCGATCACACGATCATTGGAAGTCAGCCATGTGGAACTATGTGAAAGCTGAAAAGATGGGGAAGGCACACTCTGACTGTCAAGTATTGAGCAAAGAAAATGTATGCAGACCTTATTTTGGTGCATTGGCAGTGAATGAGGCAGATTTCACTCTCTGCTGACCACACCCTCAGTGGATATTAACGATAGCTGAAAGGCATCAGCAAATGTTTCTTCTTCACTCCCACTGACAAGTCAAGACACTTCAAGAATTGATTCAACCCATCATTCCTTTACTGATACAATCATCATCTCCTGAATAACATATTCATAGATCTCTCTCCAGACAGTTCCAGCAGTCATATTTAAAAAATATAAAATAAAAAATCAGTCTGTTATGAACGGGTGAATACACCAGGGCACATTTTGTGCAGCACTAATCAAACTGGGGGAGTGTAATGTAATTCCACACTCCTTATCCAACGAGCCTCCTGGCAGACACATAATAGATGCAGAGCAAATATGTGGATCAACTAAGGAACGATAATGAATCCATTTCTTTGAGCAAATCAAAGCTTTTCCAAGTAGAGCTGTTATAGCCAGCATATAAACAAGAACACATGTGAATCCATGCCCTGGGGTTGGTTGATATACTGCACAGAAGACATAGGGAGGTGGTCAGGGTGGAGATGAAGTTCAGGAAAAGATAGTGGTTTTGGTTGATTAAAAAAAACATACCATCTCATGCTTCAAGCACTGTTGACTTAACAGCCCGGTTATCTTTTGGGGACAGGACCAAGTTAAGTCTGAGGTCCAGGTGAAGAAAGCAAAAGGCTTCATAAGCAAATTATAAATCAGTAGCAAGTCTTTCAGGCCTGAGAATGGTAACCACAACATCAGGATCAATACATTGGGGAGCATGAGTGTCTCTACAAAAGTTGACAATATTTGTCAATATCCCTGTCCAAACCAAAGTGCTGGTCCACTGTCATCCCTAGCCCCAAACAAAATCTATCAATAAATAAACTATTTCAAATACAGTAATAAAGATAACAGATTGTCAGATTGTCAGTGGAACCTTTAACCTAAAGCTTCAAACACATCTATTGCAGATGGTCTATACAGACCTCTTCAAGCACATCACAACATGTCAAGCGTAAAAATGTATAAATTCAGTGAGAAGACATACAACAGTAGCTTCGACTGTTGCCCAGTGGGCTCTTTACGTCTTTATGGCTGCTTGCTAAACACTCATAAAAGTTTAATTCTTTCAAATGCGGCCAACTTGACCAAGATTTGGTGCTGTGTAGTCCTCGCTGAAGGCCATTAAAAGCCCATTAAAATCACTGACCACCAATGATGAGGATGACTAGTGCTGGAACTTTGGCGATGAAAGACTCTCAGTCTCACAAATACATCTAATTCACCAAAGGTTGATGTGCTACATTCTGACAAGATACTCCAATACATTTCTTTTCCAGAACGTGACTAAGTATATTTACTGTCCTACATTTAAGTATAGTTTTGAGGTACTTAAAATACTAATACTAAATACTCATTATGATTTTACATTAAAAACATATGATTATTAACTTAAAAAATACAATACAAAACCCCTTACAAAAAAAGCTGTATTTACTTGGGGCTCACTGTCCAACCCTGTCTCCTAGAAATTGCATTTATGTATTATTAAATTGTTTTTCTAATAAAATTGTGCTGTCAAATGAAATTGCTGCCAGGACAATGTTCATAGGCGATGTTTTATGTATCTATTTATTTGAGTGAACAGAGCACTACATTTATGTACCAAACCAGCATCATAGGTGGTCTGGGTGGATTTGGTTAGGGTTGAGAGTAAGAGTACAAAGAGCAGGACTTAAACACCAGAGACTAGAGCTCTCATCCAGGCAATAAAAGCACTTTGGTTTAAATTAGGGGATTGTGGTCTCAGTTAAATGTTAATAATGGCACAGTCTTTTATCTATTACAGCAGATCTTGATGTTTCCATCAATCTTAACCAAGGATTGTTAATGCCCAAACAAAATTATTAAAAAGTTACTACAGTCACTACAGGCTGTTACTGTATAAGACTGGATATTTTTAGTAAAAATAAAAAAAAAACAAGTTGTACAGTTGAACATTTAGAGCATAGTTAAGAATGTATAGTTTAATTTAAATAATTTTTGAAATCTGAGAAAATGATAAATGACAACAAAAATTATGTATCAGAACTTTGCTTTAACTACTTTAAAAACAGCAGCAGTCAATTTTCTGTTTGCAGATAATACTAATTATGAGTCCATTTGATCACTCTTATGTTTACAAGCCATTTGTCATCACTGGTAAGAAGAACAGAATGTTTCAAATGCCTTAAAATTGCCTTCATGCTTGCATAAGGTGTACTGGAGGTTGCAGTTCATGGCTGCTCATACGTACGTTGAAAAGACTGAAAAATCCATAACCAAACCAACCAGAAAATGGAATTTCTGCTTGAAACTGATAATGGTAAAAAAAAAAAAAAGAAAAAAAGATAGTGATTAATTTGATCAAATAATTGTCTCAGCTTTAAGAGTGGCACTAGTTTCTAAGGCATATGTAGTTGTGTGCAAAAGTTTTGGCACGTCAGGGCAAATTACATAACAGCACTTTACTGCCTACCTGTGGCGTCAGCACACTATTGTCTCTACAAGCAAGGTTGACTACCAGAGACTATCAAAGCCTGAGGATAGTAGCATTTTTTTTGTCTCCTTAAGACCTAAAGTTCTCCACTATTCTTCAAAACTACAGTCCAGATGATGAGCCAGGAAAGGTTCACAATATTGAGGCAGGAAAATACAGGATTCTGCATTGTCACAGTAGTGTTTCATTAACAGTTAACTGTAAATATTTTGAAGATTAATTGTGAAGTGATTTTTATATATTTTTATATTTTCTATACTGCAAATTTGATATGATTATTGTCAGTTCAAAGGAATAATCCTAATACTTCTTCAGCCAGGAAGGAGTGCAGAAAGGTGAGGATTTCCAGGCAGAGTGCAGCACTGCACACCACTGCTCTGAGGACAGGCTTAATAACAGAAACACCTGTCTATACAGTGCTACCCAGTCAGTCAGACAGTACCACAAACTATATCCTCATCCTTATCCTACATACATCCCAAAATGTCACACAGCTGCAACATTGAATATTCTAACCTTCATGAGGGTTGAACTTATTGCAGGACTGTTATACACTGCATTCATTTTAGCTAGGTGTTCCTAATAACTTGGCAACTGAGTGCATATTTGATAAAATTATTTTGATGAAAACCACCAAGAGTAAGGAGTGAAATTAGCAGTTTTCAAGTCTGACTGTGATGTCCGTCAAACACTGTAACGGGAGAATGAGAGATGGAGAGAAACAGATTGCGAAGAAAAGCAAGTGTAACATAATTAACAGGGTATAAAGGTAGACTGAGAGATGAAGGGATAAGGGAGAAGGAGGGAGAAAGGGAGAAAGGGTGAGCAAGAGAGAGAAAGAGAAAGAGAAAGAGAGAGAGAGAGAGAGAGAGAGAGAGAGAGAGAGAGAGAGAGAGAGAGAGAGAGAGCTGCAGCCCAAAGAGGGAAAGATGAATGATGGAGTCTAAATGAAATGTCATTCCAAGTAATGGGAAAAAGTCTCTGCCAGAAAGCAGGTCACATAAATTGCAAAAGATATACTTAAGCGGTGTTGCCTGGAGCACAGTGCGCTTGACAAAACTGTTAACATTAACTTTTCCAAAATCAAAAGGGAGGCAGGGCAGAAAGGGAGGAAAGGTCGGAAAAGAAAAATGCATTGCTGTTTTGTCTGCGCAGCCTGGCTGCAGTAACTGGGATGGTATCAGCACTGGCAAATAGAACGCTTATGGCTGAGGTGCATGCACACACACACACACACACACACACACAATAAAATAAAGGAAGCATCAATGCAATCAGACACCTTTGCAAATAAGTGCTACTCTCTTTCTCTCTCAGTCATATCATATGTCATCTATTTGTACATAAAGCTCTGCAGCAGTAAAGCATGAGCCAAATTGAGTCTGGCAGCTGTGCATTCTTTCTTGGAGCTTTGTTTTTCCTTTTAATGACTATCTCAATAGTTTGTTGACTGCAATAGTCACGTCGGCCATGAGTAAAAAATACAGCCTCTAAACCAGCCTTATAGTGCAGGCTTTCCCTTTGAAATACACACATTGCCCCTGGCAAAAATCAATAGGAGGAGGATAAAATGCACTTCCATTTAATTAAGATAACCAGCACATTCCCGCTCATAATCTCTCTCTTTCCTCCTCCATTATTCTTTCCCTCCATCTTTCTCTCTGTGCCGCTACCCATGTCATTCCCCTCTGGGGGGGTGAGAAATGTTGTCAGTAGGAATCTGGATTTAATCGTTTCATAGATCGACGCCATGTTTTTCTTCCCCTGAAGCATGTTCTCACTCCCCCACCCCCATAACCTCCTCTTTGAAATGTCGTCTAGGGACTGTTCTGCAGCCGAAATGTGTTTGCTGTGGGGCAATTGGACTATTGGGGTTGACATCCTCAGTTGAATGGGTTACAATTCTTTGTATGGGTCTGTGTGACAATGCAGAACAGCTTTGGCTTCTTAAGACCAAAGATCCGCATAAGAAAAACTCACACTTGCTGATTTTTATCCACCACTGCTAATGGTTTGAAAACACACATTTTGTTGAATACAACCAACAGCCAACACACAGGTTTGACTCCATTTTTGGGAGCTTAAGTTGGGCTAAAATACTTGGTTAAAAATAGTGTAAATTATTGTTGGATAAGCTGAGGTTGAAATCATCTCTGTGTGCAAAAATAGGATTACAGTGTCTACAGGTTCCAGTGTAATTATCAAACAACATATATTTCTGTGGTAATAAGGTCCTACATTGTTTGAATGTGATCAGGTTGGTTTTAGTTTGTGTTGAACAGCACAAGGACATAATACTAGTCCTATCCTGGGCACAGTCTTCCTCTCTCATCTCTGTTCCTTTTTCTTTCAGTCTCTTCATCTTGTCCCATATCTCTTCCCTCCCCAAAGCTGAGCGTTGACTGATTCAGTCTTTTAATTTTCATCTTAGGGAAGAAAGTAAACACAGAATCAACTGATATTCATATGCAAATGTTATTGGCCTCTGCTATGATAATCTTGCAATTGAATAAAAACACATTTCAACCTCTTACACAAAGTGACTTGAAAGAAAAGCATTTCAACGTATCAGTCTGACACTGGATGGTGGAATTAATGTCAACTAGATAGCTAGTGAATTCACTCAAGTGAAACTAACTAGCCAACATCATGATGGACAGCAGCTGTTTAACAGAGCACAACTGCACAGGTGCTATTAATCAGATGATGTCTGGGGATGACTGTATGTGAAACAGTGTAGAACAGTGACAGTAAAATACTGACACTGAAAATAAAATGTGCAAAACAAAACCTAAACTGAGAAACACTGGCAAAAATTACACTCTTACAATCTTATTTTATTTTGATATTTTTTGCATTATGTATTTTTTTCATGACATTTGATTGTGAAAATCTATATTATTTTGATAAACAATAAATAATTTCCCATCATATCAGTCTTAAAGTCTACACATAACATTGTAAAATGTTTATCTTAATACAGTTTATCCATTTTAAAAATAAGTGACAATAATATTATTCCAAACATATGTGTCTATTCATTTTACATTTTTCCCTCAGGAGAAGAGTTGCAAATAAATTGGACAAATAATTCTTGGCTTTAGGTCGTTTTTCTCGAGAATGTCTGAGAAAAATAGTTGAGCTCTGTTTTCCTAATGACTAGTAAAACAGCACTTGCTGAACACCTAATGCTAGCATTAACTATAGAACACTTATTATGTCTGTTAGAAATGTCTGAACCATTTCCAGCCATTAAAAATGAAAAAAAAAAATCTAATTTCATAATTAGAAAAAAAAATCATGTTCATGACATTAGTCTTATGGTTTTCTAATGAAAAGGGTATGTGCGATGATCATATTCCTTGAAATGTAAACACACAACTGAGTGAAGTCCCGTGATATAAACAGACTTTAAAAAACACTGTGGTTCCAGAGCAGCCTGGCACAGAGATGCCTTTCTCAGCAGAATTAGTCCTGTCTAATTTCTCAAACAAGGTTTCCCTTGTAAGAACATCGTCCCAGAGATACTCAGAAACTCTGTCCCGGTGCCCTGCTTACTTCAGGACACATACTGATGAAGCCTTCCTATCTCTCTATGAACTGCTGGCTTAAAAATTTAATGGTGAGAGAGTTTCAGGTTGACATGCAAAGTGGACAGTCAATGTATGTCAACATACTGTACCATAGGGAAGCTTCGTTAAATAGGGGGTGATGGCTTTATTTCTCAGGGTTTCAAGTTCATTGATTGCACAACAAAAGTACAGTAATTGTGAAGGTTTAGAATGATCTAGTCTACTGTCTTTTTTAATATTAATTTAATATGTATTTGGATAAAATGGGGTATTTGTATATCCAATATCCATACAATTTTGATTTTCTTAAGAGAAAACAATTTTAACTGTATTTTAAACAATTTTATATGTTCTTTAAATTCATTTATTTATTTGCAAGGCAAGACATAACACAGAAGATTTAACAGATAGATAGGGCAAAACAAACCCAAAGGTAAGGGTAAATCTCCCAAAGGTAAACGGTGAGTGTATTGGATTGCGTGAATGTAACGGATTTATTAAGTCGGAAAATGCATGTGAGGAGATTCAAACTGCCAACAATCTAGACTCTACACTTTAAACATCTCTTTCAGACAAATTCCAACTGAACCTTTACGTGCAAAACAGGGTGTATAAGAAAAATGATCATTTTTAAGTAAACAGAGGAAAACAGCTGGCACATATTTTGGTGGACAACAGTTACACTCTTATGTTGCAATCGTCATATCCAGTAAATGCACAACAGCTTTGAGACAACACTACCCTGTCAAAATTAGTGAATATGCTGTATACATAGTGTTCTACATATAAGTGCACTAAATGTAGACCACATTGTATTTACATTCTGCCTAGTACCAGTTGGTTTCAGTCTTTCACTTCTCTCCTTACTTTCCATACTCACATTTAAAGTATTTTAATACTGCAGAATACTAAATAAAGCTTAATATAGAAATAGAGCTAGTGCTTTCACTACCTAATCTCTAACATTGTCACTGGGCAGCCAACATCAGAACTCTAGGTACAAAATAACAGAATAACAGAGCAAAATAACTCACAAAATGGTTGGAAACAGAAAGGTCTCTCTCAGTTCTCTTACAATCTAATTTACCTAAGCAAACAGTTTAATAATCTGCTGTCCCTCTGCTAATTATAAAAATTGCAATAGTAAATACTGCAACTTTCATTGCAGTAGTCATTTTTTGTGTGCTTTGTGTGCTCTGTAACAAGTTAGACAGACAGCCCTGACATACAATCACTTTAAAAAGTTGTGGTTGTTGTTATATTAGAAGACAAGTGCCTATGGTAACTCAACCAAACCACATCGAGCTCTATTAATACAACCTCAGATCTGGAATATGTTATGTATATGTTTATCTCATAGAGCTGTGCAGCTCATGTGTTAATAAACATATAACCTATCCATCCATTATCTATACCGCTTATCCTTTTGAGAGTTGTGGGGGGCTAGAGCCAATCCCAGCTGACACTGGGCGGGAGGCAATGTATACCCTCGACAGGTCACCAGTCTATCACAGAGTCGACACATAGAGACAAACAACCATTCTCACTCACAGTAACATCTACAGGGCAATTTAAAGGCACCTATTAACCTGACCTGCATGTCTTTAGATTGGCGGAGGAAGCGGGAGTAGCCGGAGGCAACCCACACACACACATGCCAAAAACCTTCTTGGTGTGACAGTAGTAACCACTGCACCAGTGTGCTGCATTTGGTCTCTAACAATGCCTGAGAAAAATATATGTCTCTTTAGCTGCTAGATGTTTGGATGTCTTCAGTAGGTAGACCCTTCATTGATCATAATGATTATAGGACCTTTAAAGATTTGAGTACCATTTGGTAAATCTGACACATAGGATGTTAATCAGACTCAAGATCCTAACATCTAAAGATCCTGCACAGAAAAGGAAGTGGCTCCTTCTAAATTTCATACATCAGTGGGAAATAATATATTTTAAAATCTTTATTTTCTTAGATGTTGAGCTCTGGGCAGTTTCTGAAACAGTCAAAAGAATCCTTATCGTCCCTATTAGAATACTAAAAATTGATTGGCATGTCAAATTTTTGCACTACTTCGTAAACTATATTAAACTTAACCTAAAACATTAATGATTGCAACAACATACATCACACTTCAATTAAGGGTCACTGTCCACATGCTTTCCATAATTGATTCCCTGTGACAACACCAGACTAATTTACTAGATATGAACATTAGACATGATATAAACACATGTGACACTGCCTGTAGTGATTCACTGCCTCCCTAGAGTATGAATAGGCTATCCCCATCTATTAATAAACACAGCTTTTTTCTGTGAACAGGGTTACAGAGATGTCCTATTTTTGCCACATTTAACTTCAGTTAAAGTGGAGTGTGTAACTGACTTCAGCCAGCATGCATTAAAAGCCATGCTGTCAGTGTCCCTTAAAGAGGATATTTTCAGACAGTATAGCGGTTTTGGTGCCTGTGAGGTCACCATTTGTTGGTCAAAATTTGATGGATCAAGTTGCACAGTCAAAACATCACTGCACTTGAAATTCATGAGCTCATCATCTCAGCTATAGAGAACAAACTTGTGTAGCACATTCACAGCGAATGTCTGATCCTCAGGACCACCACTGAAGGTTTGTGAGAGACTAATTTTGCAATTCATGGAAACTAAGTACAACTCTAAATAGATTGTAAATGTAAATCCTAGCAGAAATTGAACTTACACCAAGGTAGTGGAAATAACTGAGAGTAATCTCTGCGTTTGAATTCTAATGTTTTGTATTAATCAGGCATGGGACGATATGAAAATTTCATGTCACAATTATTCTGGCCAAAATAATTGCGATAATTTTTCGATAATTTCAGATACATGTTCAGATACATGCCAAAAGAAACTGAACCCCTTTGCATTCTATATATGCTAAGCTTGTGTGCAAGGTTTTGAAAATTCATTGAGCCTGGTCAAACTATATTTTAATCATATATTTTATTTCTTTTTTGTTCTGGGTATATTTAATAAACTGAGACTAAATTCCTGAATAAAGCTAAATTGCTGATTCAACTTTCTTCATTTTAGATTTAGATTTGAAGATTAATTCATTGTATTTCTGTGGTCACAAAAAGTACACTACATACTATACACACAAGTGTTAGGTCTTCATGTAAGTTAGCTCCCTCATGTGTCCATTTTGTAATCTGGATAGAAGACATTTTAATATCAGGTAGAAAAGACTATCGATGGCTTTGAGGATAAAGGAAATGTCTGCACTGCAAACTGTCCTGTAAAGAAGCTCTTTAAATGGAATGACAAATTAACATTTTAACTTTAGGGGAGACAAGAGTGTGAGATTCAGAGTCTCCTGTTATGTTCTGCATGTGTAACTTTGTGGTTTGGATGAGATGGAATGGACCTTGCTATAGAAGCAGCTCAGGCCCACGGGGTAGCACATGTGGACAGCAGGGCAGTCCAGAAACTCACACATGCACATACACAGAACATTTACAAAGGGATGTTAAATTAGATGCACACAGAACACACATACATTCACATGCTAGAGCTGTGTGATTTCCTTCTGAAAGTTCATTGCTTTGATCATAAATCTGTTTACAGTCACACTGTGGGAACTTGAGTTTCTTTTGGGGACAAAAGACAAGCCCCATAACCTAAACTATTATATTTTCGGGTGAAGCCTTGAGTAAGTCTGCAGGAAATTAATGTGAGTCAATGTAATGTCCTCCGAAAAAATTGAAACACAATGATGACCTTGTGAGTGAGGACATTAGGGGACAGAAATGGGTGCCTCCCATTTCTCGTGATCATCTTTGAGGTATTTTCACACCTTGGATGGAGTCCAGCTTTTGTAAATTCAATTGGTTGGACATGATTTGGAAAGGCCCACACATATCTTGATAAGGTCTCACAGCTGACAATGCATATCAGAGCAAAAACCAAGTCAAAGAAACTGCCTGCAGAGATCAGAGACAGGACTTAGTTGAGGCACAGATCTGGGAAAAGCTATCAAAAAAAGTTTGGAACAGCCCAGACTCTTCCTAGAGCTGGCCGCCTGGCCAAGCTGAGCAATCTGGTGAGACAGCCTTGATAACAGAAGTGACCAAGATCCTGACGGTCAGTCTGTCTGAGTTCCAGAAATTCTGTGCAGAAATGGGAAAAACTTCCAGAAGGACAACCATCACTGTGTGCATTTAATGTATCCATTACATAGTGCCCACAATGTTAGTAGAGTCAGTACCTCAGATCTTAGCTCAATGTAAATATGTCATCATATGCTCTACTTTGTATACATGATCAGTTGAAAAAAAGCTCAAATCAGACCACAGTTAACTATAGGAACCCTGATGTAATCCGCACAAATAGCTCTGTGCTAATATATATGTATGGAAACGCTCTACTACACAAATGCAGAAATCATCAGCTCAGCTTCAGCTCAAGAAGAGTATGTCGATACTTAGAGCTAGTATTTCTTACTAGCAGTAATGACAGTTTCAGATAGACATACTCAGGCAATGTGAGATAGAAGACATCTATTTTTGTGATGTGACTTATGAGGATTTCAATGGTGAGAAAGTATCTGAAGATAAAACCTAGATTTCTAACTTGCCATTAAGTCAAGAGTGATGCTGGAATTTAACTGGGATGAAGTCCTGTTTTATGGCAAATGAAAATCTGAAATGTAAATCAGGGTGTCATTTGTAAAAAAAAAATAAAAGTGTTCATGAAAACTATGAATAATAGTTAAATAAAGAGCAAATAAAATAAAAGTAATGTGTCTAATATGCAGTCTTAAAGTAGCACACAGTAAAGAATGTGACAAGGACCTATGAAGAGGCATAGTCAGAGGTGAGCAACAAGCCACTGATGACACTAGTCCCAGCTGAATGGAGTAGCTTAAAAACAGATGAGAGGAGAGGATCAAACAGAACATCTGAGCCAATGCAGGTACATCTACTGAAAGATTTTCTGAGGAGCAGTACTGCACTATGGCCTTTGTATTTACAATTTTGAATGAAATGTAGATTAAATCAGCTGAAAACAATGGGGCCATCGGAATATAACACAACACAGTTCTTCTAATGTTCATTGCCTCAAACTCTCAGTGCTGTATGCAGAGGACAGTGATGATACAAATTATAATGACAAAAGTCCTGCAGAGATAATCATACGTGGTGTTTACACAGCCAGGTTAAACTGTGGATCAATTACATCTGCATTCTGTCCTCTCACTTACTGACTTTATCAAGCTGTCAGCCAAAAGCTAAATGCAAAATGAAGCAAATGTCTCGTGATGTGATAGAGAAGGCATGGATGGACTGGAAAAACTTGAATATCATTAATTATATACAAACACACACATGGATGCACACAAGCACACATACGTGACAGGGGGGAAAAACATTGCACACACAGTGTCTCTGTCTTTTGATCCAGTTCTCATATGATAAAGGAAAATTTGAATTAGTATACGTTAGTGACAGTTTCACAAACAGAAAAGAGGAAAAACAAATCTGACACATTTGAACTAACTTTGATTTTGATTGTGGTTGCATTGCCAGGAAACACCTAGATAAATAGCAATGGGTTTGCAAGGCTCAGTGTGGAGTTTTATAACCCTGACAAGTTTTAAAACAGACGAAGAGAATTTTTACTGGTTGCTGTCATTCTCAAGAACAGAGAATAGAGATGTGCTCTGCTTCACAATATTATCAAAACTGTCTGTCTAGTGGAGATAATGTTATATTGTGCTTCCTCTCTCTCTCTCTCTCTCACACACACACACAGGATGTGTCTCTCCTGCTCTCTCTCCTTCCCTCACAGACACACAAACACAATGCACTCACACTCATCTCACTCTTACCTGTGACTTACACACATCTCTTTTCCCATACATTCCTCATTTCCTCTCCAGTATTTCTAACATAACAAACATTATATAGGTCCTCTATTTATTTTATTTTTCCTACCTACAGTTGATTTCTGCTTCCAGATTCCTGCAAATATGAATACAGGAAAAATACATATGTGTATCTCTCACTAAGAAGCTATGCATCTTTTTTTCTAATTTTTGTTAGTGGTTGCAGAAATGACCCTCACTCCAAGTTCTTTGGCTGAGGTTCAGTTGTTGCGGTCTTTACCTGCAGCTTAGTGCTGGTGTATTGACTTAGAATAGCAAAGACACAGATATCTCATTGGTGTCTGGTAAAACTGTGTGGTTACAGAATCCACAAATCTTAACCAATCAGGATAGTAGCCATGGTATAAATTGGCATAGCCAGCATTATATGACAACTTTGATGATGTTACAATTGCATGACTGATGATGAATAATCGGAGATATATCAGTAATAAGTGTTTGTATACAGTATGTCTGCATACATAACAAGAAGCATTGGTAGACCGAGATCAGTGTCTCCTCAAGGTTAGCAAGTGTACACACCTCTGTAAAGCAACCAAACATAAATAGCTGATTAGTATACTGTTGCCACAATTCATTACCCATTGAGTGAGTTCACTGTTGCTCCCCAGGAAACATTAATCCTTCCCTCCACACACTCATGCACACATTGCATACATATAGACACAGCACGCACACATACAGATATACACAATGGTACCGGTGGTCAAATCATAAACTCAAGTCAAGTGGCAAGTCATACTGTAATGAATACCTAGTGAATTGTCGCATTATGGTTTACCATCTGCAGCAGTCTCATGCTTAGAAAGCAGTGCTCTTTGGCCATAGTGCAAGCACTGTCAACTTTGTTCAAAAATTTGTAATTGTAAAAATTGTAAAAGAGAAGACTTCTACATTTCTGAAGCTTCACAGTCTATCTCTGGTCACCACAGCTGCAGTTCTCAGTTAATGTGACTGGCAGATCTAGGACCACTGCTTTGAGTTGACAACCAAAGCTTTCACAGAGTTTCTCTTACAGTTGTCAGCTTTTGTCTGGAATAGGCCAAAATGAAATGGTGCATAGTGGCTGTTTGAGAGTGGAATGTGAAGTTACCTGAAGGCAACTCCAGTTCTATCCGTTTAGATGATATGTGTATATTTCCATACTGACCCTCATCCTCATCCTGTTCACTGTGCCTACTTTACCAGTAGGTACAGGTAAGTAAGTAAGAACTTAAATGCATACAAACAACAAAAATATACCATAAATTCAAAAGAATCAAACGGTAAATGTCAGGAGATTACATTATAAATCGTGAGCTGTATTATGTAGTGTTAACATTGTTTCGTTTGACTATGACTGTTCTACAACCTCGACCGCATGTGTATTATTATAACTATGATTAGGAAGGCCCTCCAACCTTACAGAGGTACTTATTTAAAACCACACCATGAGCTTTTCCTAAAAATAACCTCATAGTTTTTGTGCCTAGACCAAACTAAACCATAACTATTTCATGGGCTTAACCATGTGTTCACTAATCACGATGACAAAGTTCCAGTGCATTGTGCATGTTTACTATTGTAACCGTGACAGCAATGGTCCGGTGCATCTGCCACTATAGCGGTACTATTTCAAGAGACGTTACTATGGGTTGTATCACAGGCGACTGACAGCTGACCTTTATGATCATTCAGGCTGGAGAGAGTGCACACTCTCTACGTAATAGATTTGATGTTTAAGTATGTTCAAGTCTGGGACTGGCGTGGCCCATGATTTTGCGTGCGTGGTACAGGTGAATTTGTTCCTGCTAGAGACTGCATGTTGCAGATGACATGTAGCAAAATTCAAAGGGACATTTTTGAAGGATGTGTCCTGTGGCTCTGGTGTGACCTCAATAAAGCCTGAATAAAATAACCCCTTTGATGTTTTCAGAATTGTTTCATCTTGGGATTGTAGACTATTAATTTTAACAGATAGCCTTTGTTATGGGTGTGCAGACATGGGCAAGAAATTTGAGGGTTTTTTTTTTTTTTTTTTTTTCCGTGGTGGTGGTGGTGGGGGGGTGGAATCATATACAAATACATTATTCGTATTCACATAGATAATATGCAATTTTGCAGTCATATTCGCCCCCCACACCATCCACCATACTCTCCTGACCTGTCTCCCAGCTGACAATTTACCACAATTTTCTTCTCAGTCATAACTCAGTAAAATCCTAACACTCATCATACATACCTTATTACAATCAGTGGAATTCACTCTTTTAAATATCTCTCAAGAATAGACATCCATAAATTACTTAAGAATTCATTTTAAAAAGGCACTCCTTAAACGTCATCAGATCTTGTTTCATAATAATCAGAAGCAGACTTTTTTTCATCAAGTTTTCACAAAATGAGAGAGCAGGATATGATAAAGTCTGACTGATATTCCACAAATTTTATTCTACCTCTTGACCTCACATTGCGGTCTAATATTTTGTGTGACTTAACAGAACAGGGAAACTGAAGTTAGGGCCCATTTCAAAAGGAGGTTGCTAATGGCTTTTCAAATTTTTGTCAATGGCCATCTCATTTTTAGACATATGTATAACCAGCTCTTTTTTTTTTTTATCTGAACCTCATCCCATTATATGCACAATGCATACAACATGTCCCCTAGACACCCCCATCCACCTACCACCCACTGACGCTGATGCTGGGATATCCCCGCCCTCCATGTCTGGCTCTCTTACCAGCATTCAGTCAAGCGCAAAAAACACAACTGTCCATGCAACATTTCCCCCCTTACTCTCCACAGCCGTCTTTCTCTCCAACCATGCAGCTAATACTGGCAGCTCAGTGGGGCTTCATCGCACATGTTCCTCTGCCAATCAAACAAATGAACATCTTTTTGTTCCATCAGCAATTACGTCCACTGAATGTAAACTCTATTATTGCATGACCTTATATGACAAAGACTCGATCGAAGCATGAAAGCGTGATAAGGGGTAAAAGTACTGAAAATGCAACTCACTAATGACAGCTTCACTTTTAATCTCTTTGGTGCAAGTGCATTCAGTGCATCCTGTAAACACCAAGTTGATTAGAAATTCAACTTGTAAACCGATTTGTACGAAACATCTGTGGTATGTTGAGAGATGGAAATTTAAACATCGACAACTGCTGAAGAAGATCATATGACCTGTACAACTGAATGCTCCAGAAACAACGAATGACTGATTATTTTGTCGTTTTGAGAACTTGTTGCACTCAAAATACTAATCCTATCAGAAACTAAGTAATCCCAGATTATTGAGATGGAGGATCAAATGTAGCAAATGTCAGAGACATCTGGATTAGAAAAATATGACAGGTCAGTGAACAGTCAGATGGGCTGGTGACCACACGTAAGGGTGTGCTTACCCAACATGCCTTTCATCGTGGAGGTATTGGGTGTTTCAATATAAAATAGTATTGTGTTTTTTAAAAAAAAAAAACAACAAACAAACAAAGAAACAGCAAACAAAAGCAGCCGTGGTGGCTGTGTCCTGCCTTCAAGTTCTCAATCCAGAAAGCCAGTGTAAGTAACATCCATGAGAATGAAAGATTACCAGATGCCAAAACACATCATTTTATCCTGCATCCTGATAATCACCAGGTGAGCAACAGAAATATGTTGTTCACACATTACAGTGACCTACCAGCAATGTGTATTTGTACAAGACATGGTCAAAAAGCTCTAAGACCATTCCTGTTGCGAATGAACGGAGCGTGATGGCGATTTTTATCCACAAGTTTTTTGGCTGCACTAACACAATCACCACCCTACTTCCTAGATATGGGTTCCTGCGACTTCTTCCTCCAGCTGCGTTCATCTGGGGGTCACCATTTTGATGCAGTGGGGGAGATGCAGCACGTATTCCAGATAGTGTTTGAGTGCAACAAATGGGAGCACTGTATCACTGCACAGTGACTATTAAGGGATGGTGCCAAATTTAAATCTGGCATGTTTTTTCTTCAGTCTCTGAGCTTTTTGATCGCATCTCATATTTAAACTAAAATGGTAGGTGAGCAACGTTGCATAAAGACAGTGAGCATGAACAGAGAATAAAGCTAATAAAAATGGGCAAGATGGGAAACTGTTAGTGATTTTAGAAAGCGAAGAGAGAGGTCAGGGGATGGCAAAAAAAAGAGGGAAAGAGGAAATTAGGGAGTAAATGAGGAGTGAAAGTGAAGCCGACAACAGAGACAGGAGGTAGAGGGGAGATTTACCAAGAATGTATTAAAAAGAGGGAAAAGATTCTAACAAGAAGTAGTATTTAAAAAACGAAAATGAGGAGAGAAGCACTCTGTTTGAGCCCATGACAGTAAAATATGACTGCTCAATGGCTGAGACACAGTTTTCTATTTTCCCCGTCTCTCTCTATCTGCCTCCCTGCCACCAGTGTGCTGACATGCAAATAGAGCCAGAATGGAGCCTCTTGTCTCCCTAACAGGAGACGACAGGGAGCCTGATGCCTAATAATGTCTACCATCTCGCTCAGGGATTAGACACAGCAAAAACCAGAGACAGGTGGTGAGGGAAGAGGAAACTCCAGGAGCTTATACAACCTTTGTTCTGTGAATGGGGGAAGCCATTACTGGTGTACACAGCAAACTGTAGCCAATCACAGCTTCTCAAGGCAAACACCCAAAGACATATTTCTGTATTGGAGCTGCTAACACTGTGTGTTTGTACAAACAGGACCTGTAATGTAAATATTGTACTGTTTGGTAATGTAATACATCTTGAGCCATTCAAATGTAAAGGCAGACAAGTCCATGTTGAGCTGCAATTCCTCATTTGTTTTGACTGGAGACTGACTCAAGTTTCAAGTCTGAAGAATTTTTTGTTTGTTTTTTGTCCTGTTTATCCACATAACAACACTTCACCTGTTGTTCCAGAAGAAAGCATTAAATTACCTACCTTTATCTATACAGTGCATTTAGACACTATCCTTTTCATTTTGTTATGTTGCAGCCTCACGCTAAAATAAATATATCTTTTTTTCCCTCATCAATCTACACTCAATACCACACAAGAAGAAAGCCGAAAACAGAATTTTTTTGGAAAGGTTTGCAAATGTGTCAAAAAGGAAAAAATGAATATCATATTAACATAAGTATTCAGATCCTTCAAGTGTCATAGCAAAGGGTCTGAATACTTATCAATGTGGTGGTTGGGGTGGACCAAAGTTTGTCTCTTCCATGGTAACAAAAGCACTTTGTCCTGCAAGATTAGATATTTTAGCAGGAAACCGATATGTTACCTCTAAACATTTTACTGATAAATAAAATTTACATATGCTAATTATAATAGTCTGTTATATATATATATATATATATACACACACGTTTTTTTCACACCACAACAAACAGGTTAAATGTGAACTTGGCCTTAGTTAATGGAGAGTTTAAAACAATACTTGTTAGTTCTTTTGGCAGAAGAAGCCTTGTGCTGTCACTACATTACATCAGCCAGTTGTGAGAATTAATTATACTTTACTTAAAAAAGCCTCTCCAGGCTTGTTCTTGTGAAAACTGATCCTCAGTGACCATCATAAAACTGTCTCACAGCGTCTCCACATACACTCTATAGCCTTCTAACAAATTACAAAACGCATACACAGTGAGAAAACACAAAGTGACAAATCCTTTTTTCCTTCTCCTTCAAATAAGGTTAACTTAATTACTTGCTTAATCCAAGCACTCTTGGTGAGAAACCATTACAGACGAGACACTGAACACAGACAAGTAAACACATTAGAGCATCAAACACATTACACTGCACTCTCAAACACTCACAGAGCAAGCGTCGCTTTTCATAGAGACGAAAAAGGAAAGATTTCGAAAAAGCTGTACCTTTGCTTTTAGCTAGAAGAGCAGAGGAGGCGGAGACAGAACATAGGATCCACAGCCAAGAGAGCCCAGACAGGGAGGAAGAAGAAGAGGAAATGTGAGTTCAAATTCTAGCTGACACCAAACATATTAATGTATTATGAATACATGTCATGAGGATAAATCAATATATCAATGTACAGCAGCAACTGTAATGCAATTGTACATCACAAAACACTTTATACATGCAACCACATCATGTATTAAATGACGTCTGAACGTCACAACAACACTGCCCTACAAAGGCAAAGAGCAGTAACAGAAATACAGAAATAGTGGAGTTCTGAGAAAAACATAGATTAAAGTTCAAGGCTGATCAGGTAAACAGTTTAAGGCATACATTAATGTAAATGTTTTTTTTGTTTTTTGCATTAATTGACAAACACAATGTGCTCAAGCTTATATTACAAAAACAAGTATAATCTGTTGCGTCTTCTTTGAACACAACCATGAAAGATGGAAAAATTAGTAAAGCATAAAAAGGAATGAACTCTTGGTTTTAATAACTGGTCAAACCTCATTTGGCAGCAGTAACCTCTAACAAGCACAGCCAGTCTCTGTGGATCAGACCTGCACAACGTTAAAGAGGAATTCTGGACCTATTCTTCCTGACAGAGCTGCCTCAGTTCAGACATATTCTCAGGGATGTCTGGTGTGAACGGCTCTCTGAGCTCATTCCATGGCATCTCTATGGGTTAAGCTCTCGACTCTGACTGGGCCACTCCAGATTTTTTTAGTTTGAAGTCATTCTGTAGTAGATTAACTTAGATGTTTAGGGTCATTGTCCTGCTGCATCATCCAGCTTCTTCTAAGGTACCTTGATAAACTTGGGAATTCATTTTCCTCTCAATGATGACCCAGAGGCAGCTAAGCAGGATTAAATGCATGATGCTTGCTGCACTGCACTTCACCGTTGGTATGTTGTTTCGATGTTGGTATGCAGTGCCTTTTACATCATATGCAGTGCTGCATGTTCTTCCCAAATAATTCAACCTTAGTTTCAGCAGCATTGTGAAGTGTCAAGGTGCTCTTTGACAAACTTCAGGCACTCAGTGATGTTTCTTTCTTTCTTTCTTTTTCTTTTTATTTAAGAGCAGCTATGGTTACAATAATAACCACCTGGGACAAGTGAAAACAAACAGTAGTCTCTTGTGTTAAAGCTTAACGTTATGTTGATGGGTCGAGTTCTGACTTAATTTAGAGACAACTGCAGCAGTACAGTACCTGAGTTGATGTACCTGTGTACTTTCCATAATAACTACAACCACATCTGTTGACGGATTTGTCACTTGATCATAAACATATGTAGTTTTTGTCTATTTGATGATTTGAGTATAGTATTTTTGCAAAGTGTGAGATTTCACAGCTATTGGGGCAATATTTCTAACTCAGAATTACAACATACAGGCTGACTTTTTTCCCCATTTGGCTCCTCATTCACGTTCAGTATGATATGACATGAATGTGATATTCATCACACTAAATAAAGTGACTCAATTACTTCAGTCAGAGACCAAGATGGCTGGCACTGCTGCTAAGTAAGGCTAGGCAAATTACCTGGTAGCAATACCATAAGCAGACCCTATGTATTCTCCATCAGAACTGAATAAATTACTATGATGCCAGTCCATCAAAATGTATATTTCTAAATTACAAAAAAACTTCTTACGGAAACTGCATTTTGACTTTGTAGGGCAGTATGACAGAATAACAGAATCACACTATCACAGTATATATGGAAACATTCTATTTAAAATGTATTCCACACCAACACAAAAACATGCAGTTCCAAACTAGAATCACAAACAAAACAAAGACATGATTGAGAAGAGGTAAAGACAGGCATACCTTGTTCTGCCATCATATGTGCAAGGCCTTGAGAGGATAAGAAAGGGATAAAAGAGGAGGGAAGAGAAAGAGTAAAAGCGAATACTTGAGAAAAGAGAACACTTAGATTCAATACTCTTTGGTATTGTGATGATACATATTTTTCCTCTCTGGAAAAACATGACATCAGAACACACTGAAAGGTGTCACAAAGTTTCCTGGGGTTGAGCAGGAAGCTTCCTCATAAGAAATAACAGCATGTTAGTGTAGGTAATACGGCTCAAACACACAATAACAGAGCCCACCTTCACTGACCTGCTGTACAGATTTAAACCTGCAAAAACCTGATTTCTAATGAGAACACTGACATACAGTGCATTCAGAAAGTATTCAGACAGTTTCACTTTTTTTCTCAAGCTCCGTCAGGTTGAATGGGGACAGTCTGTGAAAAGCCATTTTCAAGTCTCTCCAGAGATATATTTGATTGGGTTCAATGTAATGCTCTGGCTGGGCCACTCAAGGAGATTGACAGTGTTGTCCCTATGCCACTGCTGTGTCGTCATGATTGTGTGCTTAGGGTCATTGTCCTGTTGGAAGGTCAACCCTCAGGCCAGACTGAGCAGAGTCCTGAGTCCTGAGTCAATAAGGATGTCTCTTTCTCCATTCAGTTTTCCCTCAACCATGACCAGTCTCCTTGCCACTGATGGATGGAGGTGATGAGCAGTGCCTGGTTTCCTCCAGACATGACACTTGAGGCCAGTTCAACAGTTCAGTCTTGGTTTCATTAGATTTTCTGTCTGAGAGTTTAGGTGCTTTTTGGCAAACTTTAAGTGGGCTTTCATATGTCTTTCTGTCTGGCCACTCTGCTGGCTCTGCTGAGCTCTGCTGGCAGTTAATTTGACCTCATGGCTTGGTTTTTCCTCTAATATGCATTGTCAGCTGTGAGACCTTGCATAGACAGGTGTGGGCTTTTTCAATTCTTGCCCAATCAACTGAATTTCCCGATCAAGGTATAAAAACATCTCAAAGATGAAATAGGAGGCATCTGAGCTAAATTTCAAGTGTCATAAGAATGTCCATGTAGATTATTGAGGGAAAAATGTTTTTAGCATAAGACTTCAACATAACAAAATGTTAAAAAAAAAGTAAAAGGGTCTGAATACTTTCTGAATGCTATGTATCATCAACTCTCACTGATTTGGTGAGCGTGTTCATGAATAGTTGGCTATTACACATCCAGCAGTTATGGAGCAACATACTAGTACTTGTTCTAGTACCTATAATATCACACAAAACTTTTTTTTGCTTGGTTGAAGTGGAAACGTTGGTATACCCTGACATCAAGATGTTGAATCATTGTGCATTACTTTTAAAGTCATATTAAGTCACTTACCAGTGGTAGGGGTGTAATGTTATGTATTAGCACCTAGTAACAAGGGGGCATTGCTACAGTCCTTGTGGATGAGGATTTAGCCAGCACTACACAAATGCCAGGAAGGTAGGAAATCTATCTGGAAACTTCCAAATACCAACTTATCAAGCTGTTCTGTTAAGTACAGAAATAACATATCAATTTCTCATTTAAGGGCAAATGTACAGCATCTATGGCTTTTATTCACATTTTATATAAATACACATCTTCTCTCATTTCATCTTCCATATTTCTTTTTGCACACTGCTGTCCTTTCTTTTTGGCAGCTTTTAATACAGTGTGCTCATTGTGTTAGACCATAATGTAGCAGTGAATCTACCTTTAAGCTGGTTCATCAGCAGCCTCACATTGCATAATAACCGAGCCCATTGTATTATCCTTGCCTGTTTGGAAATCTGCAGCTATACAAATAATTGATAAGATTGTCATATATTTACATTTTACATTGTTTTCATTCAAACTCACCTGGCATATTAGTGATGACTTCTGGAAAAGAAGGAGACAGAAAACAAGCAAACAAAGCCAGCATTAGAAACACTCATATTACTTGCATGTTGACTGTCATGCAAATGATTATACTCTTCATAGTCCATACAGAGGGCGGGCAGAGGGCACAGCCATGTGTATGTCAGTTAAAATGCAGAGGGTTTTAGCAATTAGGAGTTAAAGTAGAAACATTTGGTTTCAAACCATCATTCTGTGACAGATGAAATTCAGAGAGAAATATCCAGTGTGACGAAAAAGGTATCTCTTTCTTACACAGACATGCACATTTTTAATCTGTTGCCTTCCAGTGCAGACACATTACCCTATTTGATCACTATGCACATGTGCTGTTGCTAAATTCTAAACACACACACACAAAGCCAACAAAAATCCAGAAAACCCTGAAAATAAAAGTAAGTAATGATAAAGTAATACAAATAAACTTAATCCTTTAAGTGACATTTGTTGAGAAAGGACTAACAGAACAAACCTACAGGTTTAAAGCTCTGCATTCCAGCCTATAGAGACTGCAAAGATGTGCAGCACAAGTGTTGAACAGATTAGGCAACATACTGATGATTTTGTTGTTCTTAGAGCCACTACAGGAGTTGCGCAAAAATGTACCATTGGTTGAAAAAATGGGGCAGCTAAGATTAAAATCCAGGATTCCCCTGGAGACAATGAATGTCCACAACAAAACTTTTTCAAATATGGTTGATACTTTTTGAGCTTTTATCATAGATTGAAGTCCAGTGGAAATTTTGACCTGATGACACCACTAGATGAAAGATCAGTGGTTAACAAGCTCTCTCAATGGCAAAAGCCATACACAACTGGTTACATTACCAATATCACCTTTGGGAAAAATGAAAACAATGGTACGATAATATCATACAGACACAGCTGGCAACCAGCCTTGCCAGAAAAACGTGAGAGGTAATGTGTAAGTTAAAGCTACGTAGAACTCCATTAAACAAATGATAACAGGGCCTTGAACACTGTAAAATGTGCAGATTTAATAATGATGAATCATTAACCAGTCAAACATGGTATAAATTTATGGGATATTGAGGCAGAATCAGACATGTGTGATGGGTGATTTATTGGAAATATATTCAATTTGAACACAAATATGGAGGATGACTCACAAACTGAAAGATTTACATCTGACATAAAATGTCATAGGTTAGTAGAAACAAAGGGTGCTGTTGTTGTTGCTTTAGTTACATAGTCTCTTCATAGTCTGTTTGTCTGTCTGTCCATGCAACTGCTTCCAGCTAGCAGCATGAAATTTTGCAGTTCTGCAATTTTCTTAATGGAGCTTTTCAAACAACACCACGTTTGCCTGGTTCAGTCAGGTTTCAGGTTGTTCCGTTATTTTTTCACATATACAGTCATATACGGTAATACTGTGACGCAGCTCAGTACGGTATAACTCCACTGTGCTATGAGGCAAGTTCAATATTCCCAGGACATCTTTTTGTTATCTGGCTTCAATGAGATTTACGCTGGCCATCCTGGATAACCTGCACCATGAAACTAGTTATCAACTTTATCAACTGGCTCAGCTGACTCTGAGTTTGTCAATCAGGCTATGAGCATGTGTCACATGAAAGAAGCAGAGTCATTAATTACAAGCAACATTTTCCATGAATAAAGCACTTGATATGGGAAGAAACACTGATACCTACAGGTAAATATAGTGATTATAGCGACGTTCCAAACGTAATATACTGAGTGAATATTTTTGCTCTTTTGTGTGATGATGGACAAACTATACTAAACAATGAATATGTGATGCAGATGAAAATGTGACAGTAACGTCTGTTTCTGCTGCCAAAGCAGAGAGAAGCTGAGAGAAGTACTTAATGTCTGATGAGGTCGATCTGACTGAAATGTTCATTTGTCATAATGGGAAATATTTAAGAGTGTGTGGATAATTCTTCTAATAAAAAGGCATCGGGGGGGTTAGTTTTTATCTCCAATTATCATAACAAAGTCACCTCATCTTTTTTTGGGTTGCAGTGATGTAAGAAAAAGTATCAATGCTGTCAGGAAATATGTAAGGATTAAGCCAACATAACTATTCTGGAACAGTCTGGACCAGCGAAATAATTCTGCTCTTCATTATTTGTCACTTCATTGTAAACTCTTTTTCCCTGTCAGGATCCTGTAAGAATGACTACCGTAATTTCCGGACTATTGAGCACACCTGAATATAAGCCGCACCCACAAAATTTAAAAAGAGAAAAAAAAAGTACATATATACAGGCCGCACTTGTCTATAAGCCGCAGGTGTCTAAATGTTTTTGCGGCATGAAGCTTGTTAGGCCCGTAAAAATCTATAAATTAGCTGCATCATTGTTTAAGATGCAAGTTTCAAAGTGTGTGAAAAAAGTAGCAGCTTATAGTCCGGTAAATTACGGTACTTCATTTTTCAGGTTTTGATCTGATCCTCTGTGGTTAACCCACTCCAGATCAGGTATGCAGCAACCACAGTAAAAAAAAAAAAAAAATAACCACAGTTGTAACCTTGAAATCCCAGGGTTAAACCCATTACATACATATTTTAAACCCTGTAGCTTACGTAGATTCACATTCACAGAACACATTTTATGTACACTGGCCAAATTTGTTCCATTTCCCTGCCTCCAGACATGACTATCTCACCAGTCCAACTACATCACTAAAGTGAAAATCACTTATCCCTTATTACCAACGGTGATTCATGAGTCTGTGAATTAAATCTAATTATATCAGTTATATTGCTTCTATTTATGTGATCTAATTTAATTCTAAATTTATTTAGTTAGCCGCAGCATAGCTTAACATAGGCATGATATTAACTATCATAGTTACAAAGAAAGGTCCATTTCAGACACATCACTTCTTTGTGAAGTTACTTAAATCGACGTATGCTTAACTTTTATCTGTTTGCACAATCTTGAGGTGAAAGAAGGAAATAGACCTGTGTGCGTGAAAATCACCTCCACATTCACCATGGGTACTGCTTCAACATCTGTCCTTTGCACAAAATATTTATATTGGGTAAGACAAGAGATTCAAGGGGAATCAAGGACACTGGAGGTAAAAGCAATAAATATGGTAAAAGCACAGATTCAGGTTAGTATGGTCCAAAGACATGTTGCAAGACTGAGAGGGTGCTTTGTTCTACAACAATCTTTAGGATAAGAGTAGTTACAGAATTTTTAAAAACAATACCTGTAATAAAGAATTAAAATATTTGACCTCATGGGTTAGTCCTATGGCTCTTATGGTTAGGATTTTATGTTAGAAAAATAAAAATAGTATTCTGGAAACCATGAATACTGATGACTCTCAGTTAATTATGACAGACCAGTGTGCCATGGATGTTGAGAAGATATCTCAGTGAATTGATTTTTCTTTCCAAAGGCCCCAACACATCAACGAGGCAAAAAAAAAAAACTGCCATTCACAGAAATGAAGTTGCTGGAAAATGAAGTAATAGGTAATTGACTTGAGATGCATTAAATGTTCTTAGCGAGGACTAATTGGGCATGTTAAGGTATTAATGTGAACACAAGCAGATGGAAGTCAATCAGATATGCATTAGATATTAATTCAGTTTAAACTGAGGGCTTGTGTCAGCTGTGGAAAGAGTTGGTCAAATGGTCATCTGGGATCTGTGGTGTGTGTGTGTGTGTGTGTGTATAATCTTACTAAAGCTTCGATATCTTTGTGTGCTTTCTGAACTGCTTCATTTGAGATTACCAGAGCACTGAACTCAACACTCAAATGCCAACAGAAGAGGAACAGTCTTGTCGGGAGGAGATTCCAGCAAATTAAGCCTTCACACACACACACACACACACAAACACACGCACACACATACTCACAGACTTGTAGGGAAGACAGATGGAAACTGAGCGATAAAGAGAGTGACAGGGAGGCGTATGTGTCTTTTTTGTGACAATGAACTGTCTCATCCTGTCATACTGTTATATCATAAAGGTAAACATCTCAGACCTTTTGTCCATTTTAGTCCTTTATCACTCACATACTCTGCTAATGCATATGAAAATATGCACTATGTCAATGTATCTTTCTTAGCGATCTTTATGGCAGCACAAAAGAAAAATAACATGCAGTGAGAGAGCTCCTGCATATCACAGAATTGCTCTACTGGACTTGTTATGATTTATGGTTTTTTTTGTTTTGTTTTTCACTTTATTTACTTATTTTACACACCACACATGCACTGAAACGCAAACTGGTATATACAATTTTTAATCACGCAGATTTTTATAATCTATTTCCAGCATTCAGTTTCATTTTAAGAATTCAGTGTTATGGATGGTCCAGGTGCAACTCTTCTGCTGCCACCTCTATGGTTAAAGTCTGGTCCAGTTTAGGCAAATAATACTTGCTGACTGCTTGCTGAACCAGGCTGACTGTTAGCAGGAGATGGCATACTAAACACAGTCTCCGTGCCACTCAGTGTTTTTGCAGCGCTATAACAATGTCATAATCTGCTCATCAGGAAAATGTTAACAGAGGTCAGTGTATGTGTTTACCCGTACAACCCTTGCTTTTTTTTTTCCTGTTGAGGACAGGCTTGTATGTACAGAGGAAACATCCTATATGGTGGAACAACAGAAAGGATACTTTGAACCACTGTGGACAAAAAAGACAAAACAACAGTGAGAGACCAGATTAACAGATTCATCTTTCAGTTCTTTCTCCCACTTGTATTTGACTTTCGGACTAATCCATCATTCAAAGCTCATTCTCTATCTGCCTTTCTCCTGATGATCAGCTATATTCACTCACCCTCCCTCCTGCTCTATCATTATTTTGTTCTCTATCTTGACCTACTTCCTTTGGCAGTTTACTTCCCCTGTATTATGCCTCTGATCCTGTCATCAGGCTTTAGTGCATGCATGTGTGTGTGTATGTTGACAGAGGGAGAGAGAGGGAGAGAGAGGGAGAGAGAAAGGGAGAGATGGAAAGGCATGCAAATACATACATATTAAATAAGGTACCAGTCAACAAACCAATCAAACACTCACAGATACAATTTCCAGTGGCAGGCTTACCAGCATTTACCTTGATACAATTACTGCATAAAGGAGTTTTCAAACATTTATCCTTATGAATGTAACATATTTATATCTTTCAGCTCTCTTTAGAAATTCCACCTAAAAAATCCAGACAGATCGCCATTCTTTGGGGTGACTCACTGGCACTTTGACAAACTTATTTATTCATCAGTGGACACATAATCTAGGTGAGGGTACAACTCGCTTTTAATTCAATACCCAAAAGGTGAGGCAAGGATAGCGGGGGATTAGAGCTCAAAGTGGATTACTTAAAGGGATGATTCATGATGTGTTGGATAAGGTGGGAGAGCCCAGCAATTAATGAGGAATATCAAATTCATTCTGCTTTCTTTCATCACTGCAGGTTTAACTGATTGTTTTCTGCAAGTTAGAAATATGGAAGGTAAACCAGGACATGAGAGGTTCATACACACACACACACACACACACAATTCCAAAAGAATGAGGGATTGAGTCATTACAGAGCTGAAGGCTTGATTGTTATTGGTTTCATCATCATCATCATCGTAACAGCCATAATCTTCTCGCTGACTGATTTCACCAGCAGCCATGTTTTATGTCCATATGAACACATGAGCAGGTGGAGAAACAGCCAGGGAGGGCTGCAGAAGCCATCTGCTCCTGTTGGGGTAACAACGGCATTCAGCTAGTGGGCCACTGGCTGGGTGATGGCAGCACACTTGCACTGACTGAAAGAGGTTATGTTCTCTGGTTAATCCATAGTGAACAGAGGTGTTGTGAAAAACGAACTAAAGAAAAATGTCTGTGGTTGTGTTGGTGACGGGTTTACTGATGGGAACCATGTATTCCTGTTCCAAAACGGTCATTACTTTTAACTAACAATGTAGCAACTGCACACTGCCAAGTCCCTGGTATTACATTTGGTATCAGAAATTGTGAAATTTCAATATTATCGGTACAGACTAATGGCTGGCACAGTCATTTACCTCAACTATTGAGGCTTGTAAACACACTTTTACTTCTATGTATGTCATCAAACTTTGGTAAGATGCAGCCTTGTTGTCTGACCTGCTAATGTTAATGAAGACTCAGCACTTCCTCCCCATTCACCGGTTGTCTTAATCAAAGACACTGATGTACATAGAGTAGAGTAGAGTACAACAGAGTCATGTCATACTCGCAACTCTACTGAGAACAGATTCCTTCTCTTCAGAAATACTGTTTTCATTAAGTTATTATTTCCAGTAGCTTCTTTTGTTCTTGCAGCACCCCAAATGGGAATTCAGCCCTGCATTAAGACAACATGGGGGGATGCCTTGGTCAGAAGGTGTGTCGTTTGTTACTGCTGTGACAATAAAATATGGTCCTAGAAGTCCAGTTAGAGTAACAGATTAATCTGTTTAAGGGCTTTTCAGATACCGAAACACTGCACAATGGTTTGTGCTCATAGACAACCATTTTATATTTTGTTATTATTTTGAGGTAGGCTGTAGAAATACGCTGTTTAAATTACAAAGTAATCTACCAGGAATGTGTGTTAGCATGTATGTGATTGGCCGATGCAGTGCTTTACCGAATGACATTTCATTGTTTTCGCAGTGCCATCTGTGTTGGCACTCCCACTGCTCTGACGAACTGGCTGCATTCAAATGAATGAGAGGGCTGCATTTTTCATGCAGGGCTCAAGTCAGTCTGAATGCAGCATAGTCCCTCCTGTTCTTGTCGTCTTTTAATTTCAAACATCTGCAGGAAGTGCTGAGTTTAACTGAAGGTTACCAAACAATGCTTGAGTAGAGGTGATTAGAATTAATGAATGAATGAAAACAGTATTAGTAGGAGCAGAATGGTGAGTATAACAGAGAGATTCAACCTTAGTGTTTTACTATGAGAATCTGACTTTTCTTTTTTGTTCTTGTTTGAACACTGGCTGTTTTGAGAATTTATACTATATAGGGCATACATACTAGGAATTGAGACAGTAATAATAATGCAGAACTAAGTAAAGAATTGAATCACTGTGTGATCCAGTCTTGGGATATTTGTTATGTTCATGTTCGAAAAGTCCTTTGACTGTCAGTCATGTTATATTCTTTCCTTCTAATGTATTCAAAAAGCAGGCAATCTACCACTCCACCTCAGTCAGTCTCATTAAGCATGTTATTTATCCCTTAACGATCAACAATCCAAATTCTCTTTCAGCTGCTTGAGTTCCCCGCTTCCACTGACCTATCAATGCTTTGCAGGAGGCAGCCAGGCAGACACACGGGAGAGAGGGAGGGTCAGACATAAATCAACACTGGGAATGGGTCCCAGTGTGGAGGCTGTAAATCAAGGTTGGGAAAAGCGGCCCAGCAACCATAGTCACTAGTGCACTCGTCAACGCCTCACTGAGTCTCACAACACAGTGCTGAGGGGCTGGAGGCTGGCCAGGTGGCGTGTGTGTGTTTTGGGGAGAGAACTGGGAGAGGATGAGGGAGTCAGAATAGGGAGAGGGAGGACATGTAGCAATACCTATAGATGTAAGAGGTGGAATACCAATGCTAAGAGAAACCAAGAATACCATATTGAAATACTTCTCACCAAAGTGAGTCCAAAATAGTGCCATTGTGGGGAAGCTCTGTGTTAAAATGGTTGGAAATATAACCATCATGGTATTGTAGAGGCCCATGTAAAAATATATGAAATGCACCAAATCTACTATGTCCTTTAATTTTTGTGATGGATTTTTGTTGTTTCATTAGCTCATTAGTTTGTTTTCATTATATATTTGCTGTGGAATAAACTGCTGTGGACATTCATGGTTCCCAGAGGATGATTCATATGCATTTTGGTGCACCTCGTGTCAAAGTTTCACTTTGATCCATACTGGTCTCATGCAGCATTTTAAAATGGAAGAGCCCTGCCATTCTGCTGTCAGAATTTTTGTGTATAATATTATAATAATATTATTGGAAGTTACTAAGTGCAATAATGCTTCCCAGAGGAAAAAGCCTATGAACATTCCATGATTTTTCCTCCTCAAATCAAGATTTCCACTGAAACAAAAGATGATCTAATGGGGAAATTGCCAGGACATGTACTGCGCACATTAATATCATATTCATATATGGAGGATAAATATTTTACCCTGACATTTTAGCAAAGAACAATCATCAGTATGTCGCTCTGTCAAACACTTTAAATTTACCTCTAGCCGCTGACAGAAATCTGAAGACAAACACTCCATCATCTGAGAATAAGTAAATGTGTCCACTGCACTTTTTTAGTATCTCAGAACCTTGTGTGCCTAATTATAAGCCAAACATATTTGGCAATAAGAGATGTGTCATAATATTAAGAAGGACTGCATGAAAAATGAAAGCAGGATCATCAAATATTCAAACAAAAAAGCCAATCCCAATATTACTGTGGTGACTTGGATCATACTATGATGCAAGGCAACATTTAAAAGAAGACAGAATAAATACAAAGAGAATACAGTGGAATACAGCTGAACAATGACCAACAAAGACAATGGTCTACATCAGATCAGTTGATTAGTATATCTGAGAGGCCTGGATGATAGGGGCAAACAGACCAAACCAACCAAAAACCAGATCATGCAAAGCTGTAACAAGAAGAACAGAGCTCCCGCAAATATTTGAGTGGTACTCAGTGCAGCGAGGTCAGTATAGAGGAAGTAAGGCTCCTCCTCTCAGTGCCAGTCAGCAGCTGCAGCTAGACCTCCACCCTCCTGATATCGTGACAAAGCACCAGCTGAGCTTGCAGATTTTCCTTAGTACTTTACACACCAGCTAATATCTCACTGTTTTCACATGTCTGCACTGGAAGACAACTAAAAGAACTAGCACACAAACAATTCTACCCTCAGAGCCCACCTTGTCAGTTAAATACCAGCCATTCAATCAGCTGAGCCAAAGCAAAGCAGCTCAGCCACCACCAAGATGCAGAAGAGGAAAAGCCCCGACAGCCCCCACCACCCCTTCCAATCCAACAACCACCCCTCCCTATCCTCCCCTTTATTTCAGACACTGGCAGAGATAGATAAAAAACCTAATCTTTAAATTCCAGATCCCATGGCCTCTTTATGTACCAGGGATTTGGTGCCAGCCCAAATGGGATGTAAATTCCATATTTGGGAGGTGTTAAGAAAAGAGTTCGAATGTGAAAAATGGAGGAAAAATATAGCAGTAAGAATATGTTAAAACTAATTACCTGTGATCTGAATTAATTAATTGTAAAAGAAGGTTCAGCAACTTTTTCATCTAAATAGCATTGATTATCTAATAAGGAGTCAGATTATTGTGTACTCCTTAGCTGCAGGAAAGCCTAAAGAATCTGTATTGATTGTGAATAATTAAGTGCATGACAAGAGTTTTTTCAGAGCACAGAAAAAAAAGCAGAGGTGGCTAGATCCATTTCATGCGCTAACTGCATGTTAACCAATTACCACAATAAAACAGGCATTATCACAGAATGTTCTGCACTCCAGATTTATCAAATCACAGGAAATCCAAGTTTCTACATAAAGCAAGTGAAAGTGCCTTTTATTTGGCCTGCAGGAAAGAAATACATGGGGGAAATGAATAAAGAGCTTTCTTTTAATAGAAATCAATTTTGGTCTGGGATAGCCAGCTGTAGAGCGATTGAAACACAGCTCAGGCAAAATTCTCAGTACAAAAGGATGTGATATAAAACACCTGCCATCTTGTGATTGGGTGAAGAAAAGGGGCTCAGGAGGCCCTATTCTCTCTATAGGCGTCCTTATCACTGCCTGCAGGACCGATGCCATTAACCTGTGCCTCACTGGTTAACCGTGCTTAGATTAGCTTTCTGATTTTTACAGTCTCAGTCTCTCTCTCACACACACACAGACACAAATACGTAGGGATAATAGCAATCACTGGGAGAGCCAAACAAGCCTACAAAGTCAAACTGCCTCAGAGCCTGTGATACCAGGTATGATAGCAGAAACAATCCTTAGACTAAAGCCAAATCTTCAAGGCCATAACACTGGTCTTTAACATTCCTATAAGGTAATATGACAAATGAATTCACACTGGACAGGTGAGATTAGCTGCATCATTGCACAGGGGAAACAACAACTATATATATATATATATATATATATATATATATATATATATATATATATATATGTGTGTGTGTGTGTGTGTATATGTATATGTATATGATGTATTTATTTATTTATTTCATGCTGGATTGATGCAGCTCTCCAATTATGAAACAACATTTACATTACACTCAGATCATCTTTTTGATAATATATTTTTGGATAGTTCATTTTGATTAGATTGTTGATTTGAACTGCTATTGTTGGAAGATATTCCCCTTAATTCTTCACTACCTTTAACTGACTTACTGGCCATCTTTGATTTGTTCAGTGATTTACAATCAAGCCCCTTGAAACAGCAGTGTGGGCTGTGAGGTAATTTTTGCATAATGGCGCCTCAGAAAAACAATAATTAACAATTACAATATAATTACCGTAATACAAAAAAATGATAAGAAATTAGCTAAATTCAAAATTCAAGTGAGTGAATGTTTCACAGTTGGAGCCCTGCCAAAGTCTATCAGGGTGAATGACAGTGTAAGAGACATCAAAGGTGTGCATTACCTTCACTGCAGAAGCGACCTTTGTACTCTGTTTTGGAGCAGTCACAGATAGGTTCTCCATCCACCACTGAGCATGTACCACCATTCTCACATGGGTTCACAGTGCACCACCCTTCTGACTCCAGGGGCACCTTAAGGCTTCCCAGAAGCAGGGGCTGTGAGATGCCATATTTGAGGTCTGTAATTGTGCCCCTGAAGGGCTGCATGTTTCGCACTGTAGGCAGTGTCAGTGCACCGTTGCGGATATCCTGAGGCACTCCACCCAGGAACAGGTCACTGACTATTTTCATGAACTGACGCTGAGGCCGTACCTCATCAGCTGTGGCCTGGCCATCCAGTACCAGCACTGTGCGCAGGTTATACCTGCTCAGAGTGGCGAAGTGCCAGCTGCCATCATCCACCCGTCTGTCAGACACAATTGTGGTCTCAGCACAGTCAATGCTGAAGCGCAGCTGCAGTCGGCCCTCCACCACCGACAGCTGCAGAAAGTCACAGTAGCCTCCATCATCAAAATACAGCATCAGTGCCTCTGAAGCCTCTGTCTTGAACTGGAAGCTGAGGTCACCGCGGGTGCTGGCGTCCCAGCGGAGGTAGCGTGCCCACTGACCTGGTGTGCCTAGAAATTCCAGTCCCAGACATGTGCTGAGGAACACTTGCAGCCTGATAGAAAAACCTACAAGATCCATAGCTGCAAAGAACTTATTAATCCAAAAAAGGTATCTGAGGGGAATTCAATCAGATTGAAATCTAGGATAATTTCAGGGACCTGGAGTTTTATCAACAATATGCACAGAAAGATATTCAAATAAATATTTCTTATAAAAATAGGTTTTTAAAGGGAAAAGGGCAGTAACAGGAGAACAGTCATTGTGGTTAACAGTCTTAAGGTCAATCACATTAGTAAATTGTCCAGTAGATGAAGGAGTTGTTACTTTCCTCCGTAGGGTAAATTAAAGGACCAGCAGAGGGAGAGGTGAGGAGGTGGTGATGTTTTAATATATTTTTTTTACTCTTCAGAACAGATGCTATCAGGAGTCATGGTGCAAGGTCTGATGGAATGGACCTCTCTGTTTATCAGGGTGAGTGGAATTTCCTCCTTCATGTTGTCCACTGGGAAATGGAGCCGACGAGGGATCCACTGGCCTCTCTCAATTCCATCACTGTCAGAAAAACAGAGACAGAAAGTTACAGTGGCTCTGGAGGACTGATTTTACCACTACTAATAGTACAACACACACTACGTGTTTCTTGTATCTTGACCAATGATAGCAGCACATGAAACGCATATGTACAATCTAAATAAAAACTGTATAAGTTATAAGAGGCGCCTGAGATTACTGTTGCTTACTTCAAGAATTATTGGTACTTTTCTTTAACATTTACCTAGATTAATGGATTACCAAAACTGCAGATAAGAGTTTTTGTAATCTGTCTAATCGATTAATCAACAAATTGTGACAGCTCTAATATTTTCTGTACATTTCATTTCCCAACAGGAATGTCCCTGTCGTCTTAAAATCATGCATCTCCAAAATGACAAATAGTTCTAAGAATTGGGACGATTCATTTTTTGAATAATCCAGTGAGTTTTTGTAGATTTTATTTATGAAGTTTATGAGAAAAACTCATAAATTATAAAAATACTAGAATCAGACCATAAAATGTCCACCAAAGTAAAATGTAAACTCCCAGCAGGTTCATAAAACTGCCAAATTCCCATTAGAAAATACTAAGGATGGGATTTCAATGTCCTCAGAGGTAGCGACAGTCCTGATGGATGGTACAGTTAACACAAATTACGTGTAGGATTTTGTTGTAATGAAGCAAATGTGCATCTTTTATAACACATATTGAGCATACACCCTATTAAAAAGATGAAGTAATGCAGTAAACTGACAACTAACATGTACTGTACTGTTGGTAGTCACCAATCCTAATTAAAAGTGCCTGTGATAGTGCTGCATTTTTCTCTCCTCCACAAAGGTTGTCTGGAGTTATCGGTCATCTGCTGAGTAAATTAGTCTCATTATTCTCATGGCAGTGCATGACTATCAGTCAGCCAGGCAGACTGCCTTTATCTGATGACCAGCCTGGAGAGACAGCTTTCTCCTGAATCCTGTAGAATACTAAGAGGCACAGGCACAAAACACAAGTAGGTACTGATGCAACATCCAGCATCTAAATACTATATTTTATATATATTTTGTGTATAGACCCCTTAAAAAATAATGATAAATTGCAAAAAATTGTCTTTCTTAAAACCCTTATGGACATTTATAACTTTTATCTAAATATTGTTAAATGTTATGTATGAGTCTAGAAAGTCGCCCACACAGATCAGATAACTTCAAGTTCTGAGATATTTTAGTTTGTGGCATAAGTATAGACTCAGTAGTTAAGGGCCTGAGCACCCAGAGAATGCCAAGCACACGTGTGCCAGTGTATAGCTGGGGTCAAAGTTACACTGATTTAATATAGGGTTGTATCGATATACATATATATATTGCAATACTTCTCCTCAATAGACATATGTGACATGGTTGATAACAACATCGACAGAACTCATTCCACCTACATTTTGACAAACAATATGAAAATCCAATGATAATGAGAATAGTGCCACACTAAACCAATCATGTGGCTGGAACAGAGTTAGAGACACGTAAGGTCAGGCTGATGCACACAGCACAGTAGTACAGGAGTAGCACATGTGGTAACGTTTTTGGTACTGCAGCCATGTGCAGCTGTACATCAGGAGCAGGAGTGAGATAAAAGAGAAAATGATGACCGAAAATGTTAACGAAAACTCGAACAACAGCATTCCTGAAGAAGACTCCCCAATGGACGCAGCCCCGAATGACAGAGGACAGAGAGCCGGTAGAGACAGACATAGCTGGTAAAAACTGGGATTTGTCCCAGTAGGAAATACAAAATACAAACCTGATTTAACGTTAGCTACTACTTGATCTCTTTGTCTCGTCTTTCTCTTTCTCCCTCTTGGCTCAACTGAGTACTTTGCAAATTTATAACAGGCTATTGTAGCAGCAGGCAATAACTGTCCCACGGCAGGCCGCCACTATAAAATGTATATAGTGGAGACACTGCAGACATAATCATTTTTCATTTTGGTCATTTTAAGACAAGATATAGTTGTAAAGTTTACAGCATGTCACTCTGCTGCTCCTGCAGTGCTCTGTGTGAACTGTGAGGCAGCTAAGAAAAAAAAAAAGGTGTAACATCTTGTCCACTGACATTCTGTGAGTTGAATCAGGGTCTTCCAACTGATGCATCAAATAGTCAACTTTTAGGGGGCAGACCTAAAACTGACCTTATGGTATCTTCACATCTCACTTAGGAGTAAAGTAAGGAAAGGAAGCTTTAAGTTTAACGGAAATGGTGATTTGATTTATATCAAGATATATATTTATATTGACTGATATGACAAATCATATTGTGATATGATTTTCTCCATATCGCCAGCTCTAACTGGACAGCATTCTAACAGTCGCAAGGAGTAACACTGTCTGCATTAAGAAGTAATGTCAATTGTGAGAGAAAACCAATCCCATTTTAATATTTGGTACCATTTGTTGATGGTTACTTGACAACACTTTACTGAGTGGGCTTGTATACTTTCTTTGTGTGTGTAGAAATGTTATGTAGCATATTATAACTTGTTTGGTTCGTTAATATGGGCCCCTTTTGTTTGGTGTCTCTCTATGGTTCTGTCAGATTTGTGTTGATTGAGCACTTGACCTATAATTTTCATTCACTTGAGCCTCTTCACGAGATAATCTTGGTGCTATTGGTTATTATTTCCTCCAGTTTCGTTAAGTATATTTGTCATTAGTAAACTTTTGACCTCAAATCATATCTGTTTCATTAAAGGCTTGGCAGTTACCAATGAATGCAGTGGGCTGTCTGCAGTGCTGAAAGAAAAAAACACTGTATTTATATATTTTAAACTCATCCTTTCCAACATGGCAGATTTCTTTTTATAAATGTTGTTTGCTGGTCCCATGGACCCAGGATGTGTGGGTATACAGTATGCGCTGGCTTGGGTTATATCCAGCCACGGTGGTGTCAGGTTTGTGTTGTGAATCCTCAAAATTTCACACTTTTATACATTAACTTCACAGTCACAAGTAAGGTTATCTGAAGACTTCCATGTAGACCCAGTTAATGCAAGCAACGCTGCATAGGGGAATGGAAGTGCTTAGAGGAGCCCATGGTTCTAAGTGTTACCACAAAGTTTTATCAAAATGTATAAGTATAAAAACAACAGCACATGCAACAGAAACTGCAGTCTCTGGTGTCCAGTGCTTTTTTACACCTATCATCCACCCCATCACAACCTCTCAATTCCCGTGAAGAGTAAGGTGTTACTTTCCAGACCCCCCCCCCAAAATTTTTCAGAATACAACATAATCCAGGCTGCAATTTCCTCCAAAACATACAATATTTAAAACACTAAATATCACAACAAGTCCATCCATCCATCCATCCATTATCTATACAACTTATCCTTTGAGAGTTGTGGGGGGCTGGAACCAATCCCAGTAGACATTGTGTGAGGGGCCAGGTACACCCTGGACAGGTCGCTACTCTATTTTAGGGCTGACATATAGAGACAACCAACCATTTACACCCACAGGCAATTTAGAGTCACCATGGAAGCCAGAATATCTAGACGAACCCATGTACGAACAGGTAGAACATGCTAACTCCACACAGATCTGAACAGAACTAGCCACCAACTACGTCAGGTGTTGCTGGGCAGGTAGTGTACAGTGGTGTTACAGTGCTTTTTCACTGGAAAACAGCTGCCTGCTGTGGCTGGAAACAATACTATCAGAATGGTGAGAGTGAATTAAATGCCAGAAAGCTAAACAATGAGCCAAAACTCACTATAAGGCTCTGTGAAGCCAAAAGGAGGCTGCAGATTCAACTAATAATTCACTGCAGGTTCATCACTACAAGCAACCTCTTCAGTCACAAATTGTTTTCACATTGTCATCATTTTCAAAAATGATATAAAATGATATAATAATATAAAATGATTAATATTCAATCTACATCAGTTGTACAACTACATCAGATGTTAAATCACAAGAACTAATGGAAAGCACTCTTTCCTTTCTTCCCCAAGATCAACAGGCTGCATGTTTCCACTTACCTGTTTTTAAGCACATACAAAACCTGACTGTTTTATGCAGATGATGCACTTGACTATTACTTATTAACCACAGACTTGTTTTAAATACAGAAAAGAACAAGTATACAGTACTCAAATCAGGTACCTCAGTCAGTACACTCACAGTATTCTCATTGTCATATCACATGAATTCCAACAAGGTAGTGTTGTCTCAAATCAAAGACTGCCGCAAAAAATATCTACTGGTTGCTTTGCTCACTTGACTCAAAAATAAACATTTTACTTTCTTGTGTGTGTCCGCTGTTTAATATGACATGTATATTACCCCACCACTGGCATAGACAAAATGTCCTCCTTTTTGCTACAAAGCCAATATCTCTAAGTCTGTTTCAACACTGTGGAAAGCTCTAACAGACACAAATTGAGACACAGTATCTGACTATCCTGCCACTAAAATGGTACCCATGTTCCACTTTGACAACCACCCACTTTGAAGAAAAAAATGCCTGTATTGGCCATGATCTCAACCCTGTGAATCAGCTTGGAATATCTTTGAACATAAGCATTACTGAGGTTTTAGTCAAGTCCTTCACATTTCTTGTATTTATTGGAGGCCAGGATTTATGGCCTCCAATAAATCCTGATTATTGTGGCTGGATATTAGGTGTGTAGGACACATTTCAGAGCGAAATAATACAGCAAAGGCCCTGGCAATGAAGGAAACACAACAATATGTGCATAACTGAGTGCTGCTAAACAAAGGCTTACAAAGGCTTTGTTGTATACAAGGACAAATATTCTGAAGATCATCTGCAGGATTGTAACATGTGTCACTTAAATACAGTAAGGATGCAAGAACAAGAAGTATCAAAGGATCACTTTGCTGGGCTGATACAATTCAGAAGTCCTGTGTGGAGATGGGAGAAACTTGTTCATCGTGCTCAGTTTCCTCCAGATATGATGCTTAGAATTGAAGCCAAGCAGACAGTATGACTTTTAGTTGCTTTTTTCTGAACTTTCACTGAGACAAGGCTTCTGTCAGGCCACTCTGCTATGAAGCCCAGATTGGTACCGTGTTGAAACAATGGTTGTCCCTCTGGAAGTTTCTCCCATTGCCACACAGGATCTCTGGAGCTCAGTCACAGTGACCATTGGTTTCTTGGTCACTTCTGTTGCCAAGGCCCTTCTCCCCAGATTGCTCACATTGGCCTGGTGGCCAGCACAAAGAGTAGTCCTGGTTGTTCCAAACTTTTTCCATTTAAGAATTATGTCTCTAAGCTCTACCAGCACTTCTTTCAACCTCATGGTTTGTTTTTTTCTCTGATATGCATTGTCAGCTGTGAAACCTCATATAGACAGGTGAGCGTCTTTCCAAATCATGTCCAATCATTTGAATTTACCACAGGTGAACTCCAATCAAGGTGTAAAAACTTCTCAAAGGTGATCAAGAGAAATGGGAGACACCAGAGCTGCATTCCCAATGTCATAACAAAGGGTCTCAATACTCATGTCGATGTGATATCTCAGTTTGCATTTCTAAAATTCTGTTTTCATGTTGTCGTTACAGGCTATTGAGTGAAGACTGATAAAGGAAAAAGGGAATTTATTTTATTTTAGCATAAGACTGCAAAACAGCAAAATGTGAACAAATTGAAGAGGTCTGAACACTTTCCAAAAGCACTACATATCTACATAGGGTGCAGGTCCTCTTCCACGGAATCTGCCATTTTGCGCTACCATGTGTAGCCTTGAACTGACAAACTGGACCAAACAGTGGGTCTGTACAGGGCCTTTAACATTTTTACACTGACCCCACAGCTTGTATACAGAAGACAAAGAAGCTAGCTATTATATAGTTTACGGTGATTTTTCAATCATTTCAGTACTGTTTGAGTCTCTGACACGCATGGAAAGGGAGGGGTGAGGGGATGGGAATGTATGAATTCTCACTGCTAGACTGCTAACTAAATCCTACACACTGGTCCTTTAAGATGTGCTAAGCCATGCTGAGCCATGCTCATATGCATTTGTATACAGCAATAAAGGATAATAAACATTATTTATGCAGTACCTTTGATAACAGTTACAAGGTGCTTGTAAACATAAACACAATTAATTTAACATGTTTAAAAATATATATAATGCAAAGACATAACACTTAAAGAGAAAACAAAACAAGCAAAAGCAAAAGGATGGAACTGTGCAAAACCATAAATACAAGTGCACTAAGCTGCTCCCTTAGGACCTTTTTAAGAGATGGAGGTTGTTAAAAACTGAGTTAGCTAGCCAGGTAGGTCTGCAGGCAGGCTGTTCCAATGTCTGGCTACTATAGCAAAGGCCCAATCACCTTTGGCCACAAACCTAGCCTTAGGAACAACCAGAAAAACCATGTCAGAGGACCTAAGGTTGCTATCGGGCATATATAAGATTAGCTCAGTGAGATAGCGAAGTGCTAGGCCATGAAGAGCTTTACAAATTAACAATAAGATCAATTCTAAATTTGACTGGCAGTCAGTAAAGTGTAGCTAAAACCAGAGTGATGTGTTCAAATCTAGTTATGCCAGTGCTAAATCTAGCTGCCACATTCTGCACCAACTGCAGATGATGTGGAGAGTAGGTTCTAGCTGAGACATGAATAAAGGGAATTATTGTAATCTGAAAGCATAGAGACAAGGGCATTCATTACTCTACTGATGTCTTGACTAGATAAAAATGATTATTTATTTTAGAAACGGTTCTAAGGGTGCATAAAACATTTCTGAACAACCCTCTTTATTTGAGCAACAAAATAAAGTTCATACTGAAATAAACAGTTTTTTGCAATTGGTTTCAAGGCTATCGACTATATGGGATCTGGAACTGAGAGTGCCTAACATAAGAACTTCAGATTTATCTGCGTTTGATTGAGGGAAGTTCTGAGCCAGGCAGGCTTTTAGGGAAACTAGGCGACCGAGGTTGGAGGATTTGAGTGGGATGCCTGAATGAATGGCATGACCTTGCGATCAAGCAAGTTGTTCAAGTGGGCAAAGAGCTGTGAGAAAAAAAAAGATCATTTTGAAATGGGTCTGTAATTAATGGGAAGATTGGGATCCAAACCAGATTCCTTTAAAAGGAGCTGGACTAGGGCCCATTTAAAACATGTATCAGTTTAAACTGGATTGTTACTGTGATGGTTTTAGCATCCTTAAAGGAGCAAGGGAGATATGGAATTTATTTTCCTTTCATTTACATTCTATTCTACACTGGTTCTTAATGGAGCAAGTTTGTTCACTGAGCCAAGGTTGTGTGTTATGTTTAGGTATTCTAGTTCTAGTCTAGAAAGGTGTGACTGTGTCATCAATGATAGGATACTGCTCAGCAGGATAGGAGAGAAAAGAGGCAATAAGCACTAGCAGACTCTGAGTTTAAAATGTAAGACTTATGTAGGGTTATAGAGTATAAGGGGTATGGGGCAGGGGTATAATTGTGTGGACCTGTGACACTGCAGTCCTGCATGGTAGCAGAGTCAACTGGGGGCAACCTGAAACGTCTCCTCTCAACCAAAGCTAAATGAGTCCAAACCTCCACACCAGGTGAAAAATGCCTTTTACATGCTATCATGTTGCTATCCAATTTAAATGCGCCTGTTCACAGCATAGGCTGGATATCCCAGCTGTATGGTAAAGGGCCATTAGTAAGTAAGAAGCAACTGCTGGTCAATAAATGCCACTGTGAATAACATTAGTGTGTGAGAATGATTGGACCATAAGGGTCAGAAGAAAAGGGTGTTATATGCTGTATCACATCACTGAGGTGAAAAATGCTTAACTTAAAAGTTTAACTCAATAACAAAGCTGGTTTCCCACATATGAAAAAGCCTGTCATTCAGGTATGTTACAGGTGAGAAGGTACAATGCAGAAACACATTTTAGAACCATCCTTTTCTCATACTGCAGAGTAGAACCAATGGTAATGCTAATTTGGTTGACAAATTAATATAATGTAAATGTAAATGTAAATAAATGTGCACAGGAATTTAATGGTGTTTTCTGTCAAAACAAGCAAGTTTTCAGACTTTCTCTGTCCTAATAGACCTAACCCTAAAATAAAGAACTAATTTAACTAATAAGCTGTGCATGGCAGCATATCCTGGTAATTTTATATGAAACATTTTATAATATTTTATAGTAATCATCACACAGAATCTTCTGTGCCACTCAAATGGGAGGTAGGAAGGACAGGCACATGAATTTATTTAAAACACATTTCACATGTTAATCGACATTTTAAACACCATTTCACATGTAATGCATTCACGTGACACAGCCACATTTTCAGGTAAACATAAATTTTACATGAGCTGTTTTTGCATGGATTACATCAAAATTTGTTGGATACATATTTTGTTTTTGTCATCAAGCCCCATTGAGATATAAACATTATGTCATCACTGGTTATTTTTATAAAGAAATTGTCATATGTGTGGCTGATTCTACTCTAATCTATTAATTGTATACATACATAATAATAATATAAATATGAACCTCCATTTATTATGTAGCCTATGGTGTGAAGCAGGTACCTACAATTATTTCCAAGCTGTGCAGAAATATTTTCAACCATGAGCTTTAATTTCTTTATTGTGAGCTGTTATCAAACCTCAGCAGAGTCTCCTTCCCAGAGCCTGAGGGTTGGATCTATACACGTGGAGCTGCTTATCAACCTTCTATTAAAAGAGATATCAGCTAATCAGTGCTACCCAGCTCTGACATCACTGTGTCCTCCCTGTATGTTGTATTATGTATTAGGATTACTATGTCTGCTTATATTTGAGTCATTTAGTGTCATTTTTAGTGTCATTTCAAATAGTGTCATGCCAAATATTTAAAATCTTTTTTTTTTTTTTTGTTGATTTCAAAACAAATCTACTGAACTGCTGATTTCTACTGAAAATATTAACTGCACAGCTGAATTAATTACTTTGAAATTTAAAATGGTTTCTGGTTTTTGACCATCAGAATGGTTACATTCAGGAGTGCTAAAAAATTCACAGTAGTATTCATTTTTGACTTATTGGTGTATTTCTCTGCAGCAGTAGTATTTTTACAGCAGGCCTTTGAATTAGGTATCTTTACAACCTTAGTATTATCTGCTGATTGGTGTCAGCTAATCAGAAATGGATCAAACACCCAAATTTTTGTCCTACTCTGCATACACACATTAGTGCATTATAGAGTACACTAGTGTTTAAAAGTGCAAATTTGTTCTGGCATCAGTGTGTGTGTGTGTGTGTGTGTGTGTCTTTTGTTGAGCATCAGGGGTTAAAAGGCTAAACGGCATGAATCATTGTTCTCGGTGAAAGGCTCCTTTGACAAACCCCACAGGGACAAGTCCACATACACACACTGACAAAAGGCAGCGGCACTCTGGATCCTATTAACAACCACACGGACAGGGATGAAAAGCGTGAGTGTGTTTGTGTGTGTGTGTGTGTAAATGCAAATAAAAGCAGCCCACTGGTAGGCCGCTCGTGTTTAAATGGATGCCACTTGCCGGTAATTTTACAGCAGGTGCCTTGATCACACACAGTAACACCACCCAGATGCAGTGACAAAATGTCCTCCACCTAACGCCTTCACAGTATGCACAGACTCTGACACTGTCGATTACATCTTACAATAGATTCAGAGAGGTCTTTGTTGCTGCAGTGGTACGCTACACTAGAGAAAGAGGGAGCAACAGAGACAGAAGGAGGAATGTTCCACCTCATCCACTCCCACTCATGCATCTCATGAAACACCCCGACACTACTCGACATTTTCTCTCTTCATCACGTTGCAAACACACACTTGAAGTCAACCACAAACGTCTTGGGGTACGCAGAACAGCACAGCCTGACCATCTTAGCCTGGTATCCATCTCTTTGGCCTCAGTTTATCAATTAGAAAACCCTAGGGATGGCTGATAAGCATCACATTCTTTATCATAGCATACTCTGTAATTCTGTATCACTTCATCAATATATTGCATGTGTTACGATACAGCAAAGAGACTGGAAAAGCTATTGAGAGCTGTTTAAAAGAACTCAACAGAACACCTGGTCAGTCAGGACAAAATGAGCACGGTAAGTTCAATCATCTACTGTAACACAAACAGTTCCATTTACACACCGTTGCAAAAAAAAGAATAAGCTGAAATGGACTATACTAAATGTATGTAATATCAGCATCAGTGTAATATCAGTAGTTAATATCTCAGCTGATTAAAACATATTATCAGCTTTATCTTTTTAAGTAAATATTCACAATAGTTTATTATTTCTGAAATATTTGCACATAGAGAGACACTGACACCACGGAAACTGTTTTTTTTTTTCAGTTAAAATCAACCAGCTGATTAAAATATATGCCACAACAAAATTAAATAGGAGAACCATACTTCACTTTATTTGTAAAATCATTACTGTCCACTTTTTTATCTACCATTATTTTCTGTGTACAGTCTTTGCTGCTCAGATTGCTCATTTCAAATCAACAGAAATAAAAATGGACTAATAAAAGACAGGTACATGTAACATGGGAAGATGAGTGTGTGAGGGATGGAGGGTGTGTGTTTGTGGGAGGGGAGGTGTTATTTTGGCTTTGGTTTGGCTGCGTGTGGAGCGTGGGCACCGTGTTGTTATCCAGCTACTCTGCAGGCAGGACACGCCTTCTCTGGGCTCTGTGGTTCTGCTGCAGCACCCTTCAAGGCATTACATCACCCAGTTAGAGAGCACCCAGCACCCCACAAACGCCTGCACACACACACACACACACACACACACACAACACACATACACACATACACAACAACACAGCGACAGGCCTGCACCATACAGACATCTGCATATACACCACATCAATGTCTGCGTACACACCTTACCAGTGCCAGAATAGACATCACACACACATTTCCCACATACACATCAAAAATTTCTACACACCACGCTGATAACTGCACGCACATGCACAAACGACTGCAGACAAACAAAATCTATTACAACTGCACGCAAACAATCAAAAATGTGGATACACACCTCTCCGTCAACTGTACACATTTCTACATACACAAGCATATCACTACACACACTCCACCAGCGAACACACCCTCAAACACCTCGCCTTTTTCCTCACAACCACCAGCAGTTTATGTAACATCACGCTGCCTCTCACTGTGGCACTGACTTTTTTTTTTTTTTCCTTATGACATTTGATTTTGTTGTGATTTATCATGACGTTTTTTCCATCATATTGCATCTTTAAAATACTCTGGTACATCAGCAGATATTAAAAAGGTCTCAGTTAGAACATGCTTCTGCATTTTTAAAGAGAAATCATCCCCTGTATTTCACTTTCATTTATATTCTAATTTCTTATTTAAAAACACGTCTATAATAATGGGATCTTACAGCAGATATTTTAGATATATGAAATAAATGATATTTATGGACCAGCAATATCACACACCATTGCATCTGTAAAAAATAATAAACGGGAAAGGAGGGGGAGGGGCGTAACCGTCTGAACGCAGAAAAACGACCAAATTAAAGAAAAGAGCATTCTCCCAAAATCCTGCGTAATATTTGACTCTCCCCGCCCAGAGGGATTAGTGTTACCTTGAGAGCCCTTGGTTTTTTTTTTTTTTTTTTTTTTTTTGCGCCTGATTTGTCAGCACAGTTAATCGGCTGCCAACCAGAACCAAAAAAGCAGGACAGCCAAATTATCCAAAACAGCCTCCATCCTACACACAGCAACCCCAACCTTAAAAATCGGGGGGGGGGGCAGAAAAATTAGATATGGTGCTTTCATGTTTGCAGAAAACACACGCTGTATATGAAGGTGCCATTGCACCCAGAGGAGACACGTTTTAAGTCTTTTCCGTGCAAAATGGCAAAATACCTTCAATCTGTATCTATACCGCAGCTGAGCAGTTGTCAGTAATGATCACACATTTCTACTCATATTTCATTTAGCCTTATTTTAATTCTCAGCAATGCAGCAAAACGACTTTAAAAAAAAAAAAGAGGGGTAAACAACATTAGGATCATCAGGACCAACCCAAAGGACAAACTGTTTCCTTTCTCGAAACACAAGTGAGAAAACGGAGGTGTTTTTGCTGTTGGAAATAAATGTCTTAAGCGGTTTAAGAGCAGGTGATCAAGCACCTTTGGGCCCTTTGCAAGGAAAAGACGCATTCTCTGACTGGGGTCACGCCCATTCTGAATCTAGTTTTGAAAAAAAAAAAAAAAAAAGCCTGATTAGGAATTCCCCCTGCATAAATACATAAACGCACAAGAATCGTCTAATCCCTATTAATTCGTCAAATCGAAATCTGTGCTGCAGCGACGAATAAAAATTTAATTGTCATCCTCTGCTTCTGTGAATTTGCAACCAATTTAGACTGTTACAGGAGTTAAAACTGGAGCTGCTCTTCGTTTATAGACAAGCGTGTGGATATCAAAAGGCGCAGACAGACAGGAGGACTGAGGCCTCTACACCATTACTGCTTATTTTGCGGCAAGTAGTGAATTCTGTGGCGCACTGCATAAGGCCTCGTATTTTCCTGCGATGATAATAATGTTTGCTGTATAAATGGACATCCTGCGTTCGTCGCAGTGTAAATGACAAACTGCAAAAAAAAAAAAAAAGGGGGCAACGCTCGTTTAGATCAAAATCTCTGGCAGTACAACAGACTGGAGCCTGATCTGCAAAGCAGGCCCCAGAAACTGTGTTTCTAACGTGGATTGATGACCGACAAAAGTTGGAAGCTCAACGTGCAGCATGAGATGCAGTTTTATTGGGAGCACAGCGGCCACATTTCAACAAACCTCCTTCATGTCCCTGCGGACGCCATTTGATCCACCGGGGACCCAAAATAGACCCAAATCATTTTTCCCCACTTAAAAACTTTTTTTGTCCCTCACACTTAATCATTCTAACATCACGTTTTAAAAAAAATTACACGCGGATTAGTTTAATTTATTTCGTTATTTCGAGTGAATTTTAACATGAAAAGATCATGTTTAGATGCCTATTTGTTTTGCGTAATATAATGTCATAGCTTTTCTGGAGTGCAGAAAATATTCGTTTAATTAATCTGGCTAATGTTGGCGGCAGGTCAGCCAGCAGCTGGATTTTTTTTTTTTAATACAGAGGGGAAGACGGATAATGGAGGAATGTGGTGTTATTGCATGACGAGGAGCGTGCAGCCCGGTGTACTTGCTGTCCATCTCCGATAACACAGAAGGTCATATATCAAACTGCATGTCATAGCCTCCTGAATGTCTCGGAATTACATTAAAAAAAAAACAAAAACATGCATTTATATTTAAAGAGTTCATTAGCCACGTTTGCTCGGCGGACAGGGGCGTGCGCGGCGTGTCAGGGCGCATTTGTTTGACATTTTAACATGGTGCTGCAGACGAGAACAATGCGTGGACATCGGACACCTGGCGTTCACGTTATTTTATTATTCATCAGCCTAATAGCAAGGTGAAGGAAATCCAGCAGATCGCGGTTTTAGCCTATTTTCAAGTGTTGGTGCGCTTTATATTTGACACACAAGAGCGGCTCAAAGGCTGCATGGCCGCATTAGCAAAATAAAATGTAGAAAATAAATACAACTTGATAATTCATATAGTAAACATCGCCTCAGGGGAGCAGAGAAGACTTGTGTAATACTATACCCGCCCTGTCACGTTGACTCTGTTCCACCGGGGGAATTAGAGGCCAACATGGCAGAAATTCCCTTTTTGACTCCCACAAACGCCGAGGTTCCTTCAAGGAGACTCATACCTGCCCCCAGCTCGTCACATTCACCGTTCCGGTGCTCACAAAACTGGGAAAAGTCCTGTAAAAGTGTTGAGTTCCGTGAAAACCTGCTCATCAGAGGAGGAAACCCGAGCCTTTTCTGCTGCAGATCTCCCCTACAACCTGCTCCTGTTTTTGCCCCGCAGCATTAAATTCAGGGGGGGTTTTATCCGCGGACAAGCAACAATGAACAGGTTGAGTAAAAAAGACGACGCTACTGACCTTAGTTAAACAGACCCACCATGAGTATCCAACTGCTAAAATCCAGCTGTAAACTCCACAGAGCCGTAGTTTTAAAAATCCAGGATTGTGTTGCTGCTGAAGGTGCTGGTGCGGAGCGGCGGTGGGGGAGGTGGGGGGGGGGGCGACCAGGCGGTACCGGGCTAGGTTTATGTTTCTCACAGGTGCGTCGACCACGGTGCATCATAACGCACAATAGCCGCTGTTAACTCGGAGCGACTTGCAGCGGCTGCAAGCAAGAGGCGCACGCGCACGCATACACAATGCGCCCACACCGGCGCGCGCGCCGCACAACTCGGGTCCGCCCTCCCACTCCAGCGCCAGCACACGCCATTTAAAGGCATACGGGCTCGCGAGCCTGTATGAGCAGGCAGACGCACACACGCATGTGGGTTTATGTATGCCTCAGTGCTACTCAGGCGTTTATTAAATCAAATGGTTTTCCATGATTTCCGCAGCAGAGTAGGCAGGTTTGATAGTTTACACCTCAGTTTCTGAGTGTTTCACTCTACCACATCTCAAGTCACACTGTCTGTTAAATATCCAAATGTGACATTGGGCAGCAGTGGTCAAAGCTGCAGTTGGCTAAAGCATACTGTATGTCTTATATCATTTCCTGTTGGAAAGCAGTACAGTCCATTCACTTCATGCACACTAAAACTGCAATGTATATACATTAATGTATGGGCTACTAACCTCCAATGTCTCCAATGCAATTTGGATGAAAGGGTCATTATGATGCTAATTGTAATTAGCAATAACATTAGCAATAGCAACAATGATAATACTGCTAGTACTACAACAACGACTAATCAATAAGAAGAAGAAGTTGTAGAGAGAAAGATGAAGATGCAGGGTAATCGTCACTTTCAGCTGATGAGCCCCACATGTTGTGAAATTGATGAAAGCTCCATGTTTCATTCTGCAGACTGTCATCGCTTTAAATCAGCTTTTTCACCATGAGTGTGATCGGTGTATGGCCTACGATGGAGAGAACAAATCAGAGATTCAATGATGTACATTCCCAAGTTTCAGTGAATAGTAAGATACAACTTGACACGACCTGAGACTGAAAAGTTTTGTGAAGACAACTTATTGTGAGAGAGAAGAGGAAATGGACGTAGGTGAGGTAAGTCTGCAGTGTTTATTTCTATCTTTGAGTTTTTTTTTTTTTCTTTTTTTTGTTTCAAGTCAAATTTTAAAAAATAAGAGAGAGAAATATGTCTTAATCTATCTGACCAGTAGTGCATCTCTCTCATTGAAATCAGTAGTGACAGCAATGAATACTTAGCATCACATGTTCTCTGTGAGTCACAGTATAAAGACAGCACTTGGGAGAGCATTGGTAAAACTGATGCCTCAGTTACTGACTTTAAGCAGGTAACTGATTCTCAAATCTGTGTGTTAAATATTGACATCTTTCAAAGTGTTCCGATTTCATACATTTTTGTTCAGAGAAAACTGAATATATGTCTCTGAGAAAAAAAACTGGCCAATTTGTGGCTGCTTCCACATCCCGCATCAGATTCATAAGGGCATGAAATGATGTCAACAGAGCAGGTTGTTAAATAAACTATAAGGGTGTTCTCTGATCTGTTGTCTTTATCAGCTGAACAACCTCTATGGTTAAACATTGTTGGACAGTTTTTTTTTAAAAACAGGATCCAAATTGATGCAGCAGAACCAGAGATATTGTCTTTTTTTAATTCCTGGCCTTCTTTACCCACAATGCAATTAGAACACCAACAGTTTGGTCAGAAATTCAGGTGTGTAATGCTAGCAGTGAGATGAAGATGAAGAGATGAAGCTTGCTGCTTGAACTTATACTAAGATGTAAGATTTGTCATGTGATATCACCTGAGGTCATCTATCTACCGTGCAGCAGTAGGCTCCAGCACCTAGTAACAGACCTTGTTACAAACAACTGTCATTTACTGTTACATAGTGTCTACACAGGAGGCATAGCATAAGCAACACATTAGAAGGGCAACAGCAGCTTCAGTGTTCCATGTATATGTATTCAGACAGGCCACATTTAAAATGGAAGCATATCTGTTCTATCAGAAGCCTGTAAGATGGATGACTGAAAGACATGGCTGAGAAGCCTCCTGTGACCGTGTTTGTAGAAGATGTGAACAGTGGTCTTTGTATGGCCAATGATCCACCTCCAGCCTGCTTTTTAAGAGCTCTTGCAGTGCAGTGTTTGCAGTGTAGACAGCAGTTAAAAAAAAGCTAATGTGCTGAGCTAAATAAACAGCACAGTAGATTACAAGCATTTCTCAACAGCTGTTGACAAATAAGAACACAGTGTATATTATTAAGATGGGGTGAATATGTGCAATATGAATATATGCAAGCAAATAAAATAACATTGCAAGAAATGATGCTGTTGTTAAGTTTCTCTGGTTCTGTTACAGATGATGTGCGCATTTGTTTAAGCTTCCTTCTTTCTTCATTTTGTCTCCACCTGTTTACCCACCTCTCCACCCTCACTCCTTCACAGGACACTTCCTTTCAATAGCACACCTGTTGTCATCTGGTATAAAGTTACTTTGATATAATTCTGTCAGGACGACACATGCCACTTGGCGTATTGTTTTGAAACCAAAACTATATTGCACAAGGAACAAAGCTGTACACTATATTCTGCACTTCAAATCTGTCTGACACAGGTTACCATATGTTCTCATTTCCATTTAAGGTTCCTTCCATTCCTGTTTTACACCGTAATGTGCTGTGACACCTAGTAATTCAGAACTGTATGTGTAGCCTGCGCGGTGTGCAGCTTTGAGCCAATTGCTGACAACACTAGGAGTTTCTTCAAACACTGAAAACAACCTGTCTACATTTCCTGCCAAGTGACCTCTTGTGGTCTTGAGCAAGATAGCAACATGTTTACAAATCAAAAAATCTTGGTTAGGATATTTTGTTAACAAAACCAAGCCTGCCTTTTATAAATTAAGTTTTTATTAAACTAACATACAACAGGAAATGAATTAATTCATTATCTATACCATTTATCCATTACGGGTCACGGGGGAGCTGGGAGCCTATCCCAGCTGACATTGGGTAAGAGGCGGGGTACACCCTGTACAGATCACCAGTCCATCACAGGGCCAACACATATAGACAAACATCCATTCACACTCACGGGCAATTTAGAGTCACCAGTTCACTAAACAAACCACACAGAAAAGTCCCAAGCAAACTGGGGCTCAAACCAGCAACCTTCTTGGTGTGAGGCAACGGTACTTACCACTATACCACTGTAACTGTGACCAGATTACATTTTCTGATACCATAATGAGACTACTAATTTACATATTTGACAAGGCGCAAATATGTTGATACTGAACATATCATTAAAGTTCACAGACAATATATTTATTTTCTGCCAAAAAATCGAATCTTGGAAGATAATATCCAGTTGTTTTTGTAAAGTTTAGGCACTGGCAGCACTTGGTTAAGATCAGAAAAGACTATAGTCTTCTTTAATACAGAGAAAGTTCACAGTGACTTAAGACAAAATGTGTTTCCCAGTGACTCTGTGTCTCAGGTTTTCCCTGTGGTTTCAGGCTCTCAGATAACAGCCTCCTTTGTTTGATATCAGTGCTGCTGATAATCTTGGTTTCTCCCCTTGTTTTGGTTTGACAGTGGAAGCTCTGTGTGCTTGGTTCAGCTCTTAGGGAGACTGTGGGACCAGGTTTCATGATTTTCATCAGAACCCTAGAGAGGGTTGGCTGTAGACTGGAGTAGTAGCTGACCATTTTGGTATTATTTCTGCTGCTTTGTTCTTCAAGGTCAGTGTTTTTAGCCCCAGATTTGCAATCCATTCAGTGTTCAGTTCAGTCATTGCGGTTTGTACTGTATCTAGCTTCACCTTGAGGGAACCCAAAGCCAACTTGAATTCCATATCTCCAACTTGAGGAGATGTTGATGTATATAAAGTTGCAGTGTTATTCAAGGAAACAAGTTAAGGCAGTCAAACTAAACTGCTCAGTGTCATGACCTCTGCATTCTTTCTTGTCATCTTTCTGTAGCTGTGTTGGCATTCATGCCATCATCAGTCTTTAACTGTTATGAATTAAAAGTATCTTGAACACATTTGTGCCAGCCTGTGATAGGTGAAGAGAAAAGAGGAGAATAAGGCAAACACATCTACTCCATCCCTCTCTACCACTGCCCCATATTCTCTGACTGAGTGAAGCATCATCATTCAGGTTTGAAATGATTCAGTGTAAACAGCCTCTTGCCATCTCTACACCCTGCCGGACACACAGATGCTGACTGGATACTTTGTGAGACTAAATTAAGTCTAAGAACCTAAACATAATTCCAAACAGAATGCTAAACTTAAAAACAGATCTAATTTCCAGACCAGCAACCATCTGGTTGAAAATAGTATTTTACTTAGGGGAGGTTCCTCACCAAATGAAATGCCCCAGAAGTATCCAAGTGTCAGACATGATAACAACTGGTTGGACAACTAAGGAAAGGTGATTCAACGCGTCCTTTTTAAAATGTCCTTATGGAAGGACGGAAGGAAAGGAGATAATGAAACAGCACAGACCTTATAGCATTGTTCACCATATGAATCTATGGACTGATTCAAGGCAGTACCATGCAATAGCTTTTAGTTTAGCTTTAGCTTTTTTAGTTTGTCACAACAGTGACAATTCTCTTTGGGTTTGAGCAACACCTTTCACATTTCACATTTAACGTGTCACAGCACATTTCACACAATCATTTGATCCATTGTTAATACAACACTGATTAGTGCAGCTGTAATTAAAAATATATCACTGAAGGTTATGTCTTGCCTTTCCTCCTTTACTCTGTTTTACAAAAACATGGGTAGCTTCTTGCATTGTCTAATAATGCCTCTTCTCCTCATATCATACACACAAACTTGTCTCTCCATCTCACCCATATACAGTATATCTCATATCTTGTATGATTAGCTCATATTTGCTCTGTCACCGTGAGTACACTGTAGCCTTCCAGTGAGCAGCGTCTCCTGTTATCTTCCTGGCTGATATGGCTGCTAATAAGCTTGTTGTGGCACTTCCTCTCTGCCTTGATGGCCTTTATCTCTCCTTAAACACCTCCAGATTTCTCACTCTTCTTTCACTGGATCATTTATTAAACTTCTGGCATGTAATCTTGTGTTGCTCAAAGACTGCATTCCGTTAAGATTTATGGTGTTGTGTTGTATTATTTTTATGAAAGCAGACAAAAAATATATTTTAAGGTTAAGCTTTTAAGTTTTTTTTTTTTTTTTTTCTTAAGGCAAATGCCAATACTCACACACAGTGAGCACCTTATTAGGAACAGCATACTAACACTGGGTAGGGCCTTCCTTTGCTCTCAAAACAGCCCCAATTCTTCATGGCATGGATTCCAAGATGGCATTATATAATTTCTGCAGGTTTGTAGCAGCTGCATATTCATACTGAATTTCCCAGACTACCACATTCCAAAGGTATTCCTTTGGATCCAGATCAGGCAACTGGGGAAGCCACTGAAGTACACTGAACTCATTGTCCCGTTCATGAAACTAGTTTGAGACAGTTGAGACCATGTGACATGGTGCATTATCATACTCATCATTAGTAGTCATCCCATAAAGGGGTGCACATGGTCAGTAACAATACTTATAGATTCAAATGGTGGTTTGTTGATATTAAGGGCCCCAAAGCATTCCAAAAAAACATATATCTATACCACCTATCCTTAAGGGTCATGGGGGGGCTGAAGCCAATCCCAGCTGACATTGGGTGAGAGATGGGGTACACCATGAACAGATTGCCAGTCTACTGACATACAGAGACAAACAACTGTTCACTCATCACCAATTAACCTGCATGTCTTTGGACTGAGGGAGGAACCTGGAGAGAAGGCACAGGGAGAACATACAAACATTGCACAAAAAAGCACCAGGTTTGAAGCCAGAACTGTCCTTATGTGAGGTGACAGCACCAACCACTGCAACACTATGCTGCCCCCCCAAAAAAAATTCCCCACACCATTACTCCACTGTCAACAGCCTGGACTATTAACACAAGGCAAGTTGGTTTAATGGATTCATGCTATTGACACTAAATTCTGACCTTACCACCTGTGTGCGTCAGCAAAAATTGAGAGTCAAGTCAAGAGTCAATGTGCAAAGAACAATGGGACATTGTGCATGACACATGAGACAGCAAAGCACCTCCAAGGCAGCGTAGTGCAGTAAAGTCCTCATATGAATAAGAGAAATAAAAGAAATAAAATTAAAAATATATTTAAATGTAATTAAAATTAAAAAAAAACAATAAGTAATATACACAATAAGTAATATAACATAACATATGTGCCGGAGCAGCAGCTTGGGGCAAAGGTGAGGTAGACAAGTGGCATACACAGTATGCAACAGAGAGGCAGAAACGGCATACACAGAGATGATTATGGGAGATAGTATGTATTGTAAATTTACTGTGGGAGGGGAGGGGCTGGGGGAGAGGTAGTGGGGAGTTTTGTTCACCAGTCTGACTGCCTGCGGGAAGAAGCTGTTGGCCATCCTGGTGGTACTGGATCTCAGTGACCTGTAGCGCCTTCTCGAGGGAAGGAGGTCAAAGAGGTGGTGTGCTGGGTGTGATGGATCATTGATGATCCTGAGGGATCGACGGAGACAGCAGGAGGAGTAATGGAGATAATGCCAGGGAGCTGTGTCCCTATGATTTTCCTGGCTGTCTTGATGACTTTCTGCAGAGAGTGCTGCTCTGCCTTGGTGCAGCTGCTGAACCACACTGACAGGCTGTTGGTCAGCACACTCTCTGTGACACAGTGGTAGAAGCTAATCAGGAGTTTCTGGGGCAAGTTGGCTCTCCTGAGTTTCCTCAGGAAGTAGAGGTGTCTAGGGCGTTCCCGAGCAGAGCCTCGGTGTTGGCTGCCCGGCTCAACCCTAGCTCTGTCACTCTCAGGCCTAGAAATTTAACACTGGCCACTCTCTCCACTGCCTCGCCATTGATATAGAGTGGTGTGTGTGTGTGTGTGTATGTGTGTGTGTGGTGATAACCTGACCTGCAGAAGTCCACAATCACTTCCTTAGTCTTATTGATGTCCAGAGTTAGATTGTGGTCATCACATCATGCTGCTAGTTGTTGCACCTCTCTCCTGTATGCAGTCTCATCATTATTTGAGATGAGGCTGAGCACTGTCGTGTCGTCTGCAAATTTTACAATGGTATTAGAGGGGAAGGAGGGCAGTCATGTGTGAAAAGGGTGTACAGAAGGGGACTGAGCACACACCCCTGTGGAGCTCCAGTGCTCAGGGACAGAGTGGAGGAGACATATTTGCCCAGTCTTACAGATTGAGTGTGTGTGGTCAAGAAGTCCAAAACAAACAACACAAAAAAGTCCTGTAGTTTGAGTGTGAGTTTTTGGGGGGATTGTATATTGAGTCAATGAAAAGCATCCTTGCATATGTGTTCAAGGTGCTCCAACACGGTGTGCAAGACAAGAGATGTGGCGTCTCCCTGTAGGCAAATTGATGTGGTCGAATGAGGCTGGTGTGATCCTCCTGATGTGTCTCAACACCAGTCTCTCCAGGCATTTGGCGGGTAGTGGGGTGAGTGCCACAGGTCTATAGTCATTTAGGCATGTGACAGATGACTGTTTGGGTCCAGGGATCATTGTGGATGATTTGAAGCAGGCAGGTTCATCAGAGCAGCTACGTTTCTCTAGTCCTCAACTGTCCAGTTTTGGTGTGTTGATGTGTTTTCTGATGATTTGAAAATTTACTGTTTTCAATATTATGTAATAAATTCTATGTTGATTGGTCATTTTACCTTGTGGCCATCTACAATTGTAGCTTGGTCAGGAGAAGGTGGGCAGAACTTCCCAGCATACTTTGAGACATTGTGGTTGTTTATTAAATCATTATAGCAGTTAATTGGCACATGTCAGTAGTATTTTCTTCTTTACATTGTTTCTATCATGTTCTTGGTCATTTCCAGTCACTTTTGTGAAGACTGCAGGTTTGGTACAAAAAAAAAATCTCATAGACACTGAGCTGGAAATATCCAGTTCAATAGCCTTTACATACACCACACTTTTCAGTTTTATTTTTTTATAGACCAAAGGTTTTACAGAGGGGTTTATTCATATATCATTAGGTTTATACAGCCTGACACTGTGTACCTAAAACATAGTGAAAATTTATTCCATAGATGTCGACTGTATTTTCTGATTTATGGGGTGATAGAAGGAGATGTCCAAAATTCCCTCTGTAAAAATCCTTGATTGGACATGTCAACAAAATAAAACAAGAATTTTTGACCCTGGCTTTATCCAGTATTCAGATTTCTGCTCTGGAAATGTATGTAAATTTGTGCATTTTTTAATTAGATAATGCTCCATTTGCATATCAGTCAGCCTCACTCCTCTGTCAGACTTGGGTGGGAGGGTGGTGAGGGGGGTGAATGAGAAAAAAGGGAAAGAGACAGTACCATAGAGCTGATGGTACTGATTATCCAGGATCACTATGTTAGTTTAAGTGAAGCAGGTGAAGCAAAGAGAGAGGCCTCAGGACAACAGCTAGTGATATGGGGTTGGCAGCCAGCCAAGCTCTACAAACTTTTTTCCTCACCCTGTAAAATAATGAACTTCCAACACACAACATGCTGCCAACAATATTATTAAGTGAGTGCTGTTTGAGCAGTACTGTCACAGCTCCAGCCATGACTCCAGCTTTTTCTTGTATTTCTTTATTCCTGTCTCTCTTGAGTCTCCACCTCCATAGTCTATCTGTGTGTGTGAAAGAGTGTGTGTGTGTGTGTGTGTGGTGTGTCACCTAGATCCTGTTTCATCTCATATTTGCCACTCTTTACCAGATTGTTCACTCTCCCTCTCCCTCACCTGCCTGCCTGTCTCCTGCCTCAGCCAGCCCTATCATCTCCACCATCCCTCTTTAATCCACAGTAAACATGTCGCTCTCAGTGCTGTGTCTGTGTCTGTGTTTGGGTCCAGATCTAGCTAAGCCTTAACAAAATACAGTGTCTTGCTGTCCTCAAACCCACATCTTATCAGTCCCCTCTCTATCCTCAATCTTTCGCCTCTGTTGTCTCTTGCATGCACATGCACACACACCATGCCCAGTATGTTTTCTTTTATTTCTTAGTGGTATACCACTATGCTTAGTACGATGAATGGTACCTCCGCCCGACAGAGTGTACAAGATAAACACAGAAAAGTATGAGCTTGAACTCATATTGATGGATGACAGCATTAGTGGACTCAAATTTCCCTCTCTCATACATCAGGGGAGACATGTCACCTGTTCCCCTTGGCAATTATGTGCATGCTTTCCTCTGTTGTTTGTTCTGTTCATAGAACCATTCACAGCTTCCCTCCATCAACATGATGACATTTTGGTTTCTAAATTACTACATGTATTGTCATTTATATTCACAAATCCACAAACCTCACTTTGTAACATCCATAGAGTGATAAACTACTTCTCAGATAAATTTCAGGTTATGATGAAATGAGGCCTCTTTGTGGTGCACAAATTGCATGTTTAGCTTGTCATGTCTCACAGAATCTCAGAGAACTAGAATATTGAGGACAACATATGAATGGAGATAAGTCAGAGTGAGAGTGAGTTTTTTGAGAGAATGGAGACTTGCTCGGGGTGGCTGTGGAGACTAGCTCCTGTGAAGGAAAGTTGCTGAAATGTTATATTACCTGATAAAATTAGATGGTAACAAGTGAGCAACAGAACTGCCAATTCCCTGTTAAACAGCATTTGTACTGGAAATTCTGGTGAGTTAGTGTTAGCTAACTAGCCACAACAGCCACAGACCTACCAACATCGCCCAAACTGTGTTTGTATCAGACATTCCAGTGAGTTAACTGTTGGATAACTAATTTAATTAACACTTTGGCTGTTGTTTATCGTGAGAACAATTATATGAAAAGCCCAATGAACATAGAAGGAATGAAGCTGCATTCTGCCTAAGATGCATTGCAACCATAAAAGGTCTGACCTAAAACCATAGCTTAATAAAAAATAAAATAAAAAAATTTAATAAGGTGCACACACATTACAATCTTGTTTGCAGAAGATATCATTCTAAAGATAAACACATTCATTTCTTGTGATAAAAAAACAGCATTAGTATATTAGTATTGTGTTTGCAGTGATGAAAAGCTGTGTTTATTAAAGCTGCAGTATGCTTGGCCTCTATATATACTCTTTATTATAGATCTGAATAGTTATAACTAAAGAAAGAGTAAAAGTAATTCTACATTAAAATATTTTGATTATGTTCTGATTATTATTATTGATTATATATTGATTATTCTGATTAATATTATACCAGGAATTAGATCAAAAAATATTTTCCCTACTCCTCAGTAAGTACTGTATAATAACTGATCAGCATTTTAGTCTTTAAAATCAGAGGAACTTGTTCAGTATACTAGGATATTCTGCAAGAAAACCATGCAACACATTATTTAAATTAATCCAAACAATTTAATCATTAATATTACTATGATAAAATATTTAAGGGTAATTCCATTATTTACACAAACCACTCAAAGGGATTTTACTTAAAATGTTTGTTCTTACAGTAAAAAACTGGTATCAGTGGGGTCAGCTTTAGGCACAGTCCACTTAGGCAGCCCATATAAGAAGCCCAAGGGCTATAAATCCAGATGTTTGCATCTGGACTGACAGTTGTCACAATCACCCCACTGTGCTCCACTGAATCACTTAAGGCATTGCTTTGACAGTGACCCAGGTGACCCACTGAGCAACAAAATATATAGAAAACAAGAATTTAGTTTTAGTTTAAGCTAAGTTGTTTTGCATCTGTTTCAGTGATATTTAACAGGTGAATACACTTCTACAATGCTGCTGTTAATGAGTGTCTGTCTACATCCAGTCCAGATTCATACTGACATCCTTTCTCCTTTCTATAGGCCTAATGTTTGCTCTAAGACAGAGAAAAAATAGACTTGAAATAAATACTCTATAGCTAAACAAAAAAGAGACTGTCTGTAATGCAGAGGCATCAAAGACACAGAGGAAATATGACTCGATAATGTTGGAATCATATAGAGATAATGAGACAAATAATCAGGTTATGTTTTGTATGATTATCATATCATTTCCTGAATATGGTTGAAACCAGGATAATGCATAACAGAGACTCAAGTGCAAGATGTTAATTAACAGATGATGCTGATGACATTACAAGGAACAGAAGATGAAAGCTGAAATAATAAGATATTATAATTATTAAAATTATCATAAAATATTCTAATGAAAAAATCCGGTGCCCTTGGGGCACCAGCAGCCATCTCACCTAGGGCATCAAATTGTCCAGTTCTGTCTGTACGCTGACAGCACTGAACATTAGTTTATTACACATGCAGTTATTAGACTGTATAAAAGCAGACTAGAATTACCTGGAACTTTTATTACAACAGGCAATTTTATGATTTTTTTTTTCTTGTCAGTGGACTATTGGTATAAATGAGCTGCCATCTGTCAGTTTAGCAAAATCCTTCTCTATTTCTTTGACTATCACACAAAACTGAAACCATGCACTGAGCCTTTGAAACTCACTAACAGAAACAGAAACAGCAGCTCTTTGTACACAAAACTCAAACATACACTTGCAATGTCTCTTTGGACCAGCTTTTTTTTTTTACATGCAAATCCCCATAGGAATTTTAGTATAAATATAAAATACCATAATATATGTATATTATATAATATATGTATTATAATGTAGGTTTGTTTATCATGATTGTGCCCTGTCTATGGAATTCAGTCAGTCAGAATGTCCCTATTCATCATAGCCAGACAACAGCCTACCACACTACACAGGAACAACCAATTTACATAGCATTCGGCTGTATCACGTTGTGTCACCACTATGATTGCCTGAGATGATCCATTACCATAGGAGCATGTGTCCACTGGCTTTGTGTCCAGAGTATCTCATGTGTGGTTCTTTCCCACTATCTTGATACACAGGGTCTATTTTTGTCAGAGCTGAACAACTATAAATGTATATAAAGGACTGCATGTACTACATTTTATTTGTTTCTACCTTTGTCTACAAAGTGCAACTACTCTTTTATTTGTTGTTAGAGAGTGAGAGAGAGAGAGAGAGAGAGAGAGAGAAATAGAGAAAAAAGGGAGAGTGGAAGGGAGGCAGCCATTTAAACCTCTATTCTGGTCCCCTCCTCACATTTACATATGTTTCTGTTTCTCTCATCAGGAAAATTATTTAATATGAAATTTGAGTGTGGCTCACAAGTTTGTTGAATAGCAGTCATTACCAAGTCGCTGAGCTGCATATAAAACTGTCAAATCACGATATTGACAGGCAAAATAAAAATAGAGGTTAATGGTAGTAGCTGTGCTGTGGGATCAACTACATTCACAATCAAAATGAGTGATACAGAGAAAGTTGAGAGCAGCAAATACAGCACCTAAGTATCTGCTACCTGCTCTAAATGGGCTGAAAACACATATTTATGGTTATAACACATGCAAAAACAGCTCTAAACTAAACAGTGGTGGAAAAAAGTTTTCAGAGACCCCATGCATTTGTGAAATATTGCATTAAGAATCACTCTTAGGTCTTCAAGTGCAATTTCTTTTAGTACAGTCACAGCCAAAATAAAATAAAGCCATTAAAAACTTAAAATTGATTGGTTCCATAAAAATACATAAGAAATTTTGAGTATTGGGTCATTTTGGTACCAGTGATCCACTAATGAAGGTCGTGCTTTTTATTAAAAGACACTATTTTTGTTGCCGTGCTTCGTGTCTATATAAAGCCAGCACATTTGAAAGTTGGCTAAAACAAGGAACCTAACGCAGGAAACACACCTGAAGATACAGATTCTCAGCCAGGAAGGGTACAGCTGCCGCCAGATAGCCAGGAAGTGCAGATGCAGTCCTTCAGCAGTTGGATACACTCTGCAGAAATACAGACGAACCAACAGCTTGGAAGACAAACCAAGATCTGGGTGTTCAGGGGTTTCCTCAGCAAGAAATGACCACATCCTGATCCGCATGTGCAGGGAAAACCACCGAATGACATCACAGGAGCTTCAGCAGCAGTGGTCAAACCAAACTGGTGTCCAGTGTCCCACCTGCACTGTATGTGGCAGACTTTTAGATCATGACTTAAGATCAAGGCTGGTTTGGGGATGCGTGAGTGCTGCTGGTGTTGGTCATCTCACTGTCTGTGATGGCATATTGAACTCTGCCAAGTATTGTGCCATTCTCGAAAACCACACGCTCCCTTCTGCACGTGCACTGTTCCATCGAGGTCAGAACTGGATGTTTCAACAAGATAATGCCCCTCACCACACATCCAGGGCCAGGAGAACTTGGCTGCAGGAGCACTGTATCCAGGTCTTACAGGGGCCAGCTCAACCCCCGGACATGAGCCCCATTGAAAATCTGTGGTGGATTATCAAAAGGTCTGTTTCAAAGTATAAACCAAAGAATTTAGAAGAATTAAAGCAGTAATTCAAGAAGAATGGGACAAGATTACCTCTCAACAGTGTGAAAGGCTCGTGGGGAACATGGCAGCCAGGATTAGAGCTCTACTGTGTGCTAATGGCAGGACTACATTTTAATTTGATGATGTGATGGTTTATTTATTTTTTGTTCGGTGTTGAACACATTCTCTGTTATTTGTTGACTTTGATACCGACAATGTTGAGAACTGACATATTGAAACTGTCAAGAATTTAGTTTTGTTAGTTTTTCTTGTAAACAATAAACAAAAAATAGCATTTGTATTTGTTTGTGTCTGTCTAATGCAGCCACACCTTTTGAAACACAAAAAAGATTTTTCCCCAAATATTTCATGAGAATATTTGAGATTGTGTAAAATTTTAAGGGTGTCTGAAATTTTTTTTCCACCACTGTATTATCAGTGCAGCTACTTAAGAACAGACCCTCAGATTCTAAAATATTCCTTGTGCTCATTCAGTGTAAGAGCCACAAAATCTGAATTAGCACATTAGCTTTCCTGCCAATGTGTCCCTTTTACCTGCTAACATGGATATCCTGCACTTTGACTAGCTGAACAGGCTAATGTACAAACAATGACCACTGCTAATATCAGCTGTAGCACACCGAACAGCTTAAAATGATTAGTGCTCCAAAGACTGAAAACAAATTACTTGTTAATAATTAATTACAGTAAGGTGGCAGCATCCCTCCCTGAACTTACATTTGTGTCACAATCTGTTTTCCTGGTCTCCTGAGGCAGATGTGGCCTTTTTCTCATTACAAACTCTCACCCACCCTGACACCTCAGTGATTATTGCATCAGGAACCAGGAACTTCTGGTGGTGGTGCAGGTGCTGTTCCTCCAGTTTAACCCTCACCTAATGGTCTGGGTCCCACAGTCTAAAATGGCAAGAAAGCTGACTCCTCAGCTGAGATAATCCTATCTACATCCTGCATGGTGCCCAGCACTATGTGGGAGATTGAGACCTTGGTGAGGTAGGTCCAACACACACAGGTAACCCATGTAACAGTCCCACTGTCTTTTTGTGTCGGATTCTTTGATTCCCAGATTCTCTAGTGGGTGCACTCCTCTCAATTCGCCTGTTCTGGTCAGCCCTCTATCTCCCTAGACACCAATGCTTTTGTCAGCACCTGCCCCGTCTGTGCCCACAGCAAGTCTTCTCCACTTTCAGCCACCTGCTGGACTGTTGCGCACATTGCATGTCGCCCCTGGTCCCATATTGCAGTGGATTTTGTGACTGGACAGCCACCTTCTGAACATCATTGACTATTATTGACTGCTTTTCCAAGGCAGTGCACCTTGTCCGTCTCCCTAAATGACCTTCATTTTCCAACTCCATAGCATCCCCAACCTCCCAGATACCACCTCAAAACCAGGGGATAGACTAAGCAAGCCAACCAAGACCTAGAGGTGGCTATCCACTGTGTCACTGCACACCACCTGGCTTCCTGAAGTTCTCACCTCCCATGGATAGAATATGTACAGAATTCCCTGGTTGTATTCATCCCACCTTCCAGATTTTCACTGCTCAAACCAGTATCCTCCAGCCTCTTATCTTTCTTATTTCCTCCCCGATTTATCATCTAATAACTCCTCAGATTTATCTGGTGTCCCTGTAAAACTGTAAATTAAGTAGTTCAGATTACTTCCACCTCCAACAGCTACAACAGCAACTTGATGCTTCAGTATTAATGATCATCTAATGATCCATCCATTATCTATACCGCTTATCCTAAGACGTCACGGGGGGCTGCGGAGCCAATCCCACCTGACATTGGGTGAGAGACAAGATACACCCTGGACAGATCTCCAGTTGCAGGGCTAACATATGTAGAGAAACAACCATTCACATATTCACGCCTACTGGTAATAGTTACCAATTAACCCAACCTGCATGTCTTTGTTCTGTGGGAGGCAGTACCCAGAGAGAATCCACACAGGCACAGGGAGAACATGCAAACTCCACACAGAAAAATGGAACCTTTTTGCTGTGAGGCAACAGTGCTAGCCACTGCACCACCATGCTGTGCTACATCTAATGACGTTATATATAATAAAGATAAATAATATCAGATAAATAAATCAGAAAGACCAAACTAGTATTTTTATTGCATTTTGCTGCTACGTAGAGTTTCCAATGGAATGTTTTTACATTGGAATTTTGTTGTGTTTTGTGAGATGTCCTGTTTTCTGAGATGTTTTTGTGTTTTGACCCTCAGGGCCACCATATGTTTGTCATTTGACGTAAACATATGTAAATATTTTTGGACATTTACCAAAATAATTATACAGTCGATTTTCTTGGGGGGACAGACTGTGGAAAAACAGTAGGGAACTGGAATTGTTAAAGGGTGAAAAATCACTGTGGCCCAGCTGCTCAGTCAGGGGAATTAACTACTATGTTTTTAACCTGTGTTCAAAAGATGTTCAACTTTAACAGTATTTCAGTTGAACATAGTTTACATTCCTGCGTAGCACACCCTAAAAAAATAAAATAAAATAAATCACACAGTTACACAGTAGGTTGTGTTTGAGTGGTTGCCATAAACACTGATTATTCTGTCACTGCAGAGGACAGAGAAATGATCGTCACACTACATGCATCTCAAAAGCCATTTACATCTATTGGGTCTACAACATCCATAGCTTTCCTAACACCTGTACAGAGTAGTCAATATTTAGTGAAGCAGGCTTTCAATGTGCAAAAATAGTTTTTCTGTGACCTCATAAGATATTGAGAGTAAGGGCTGTAATTCACCACACTGTCACATGTGAACTTTGCATTATACAAAGACCTCTGTTACAGAGAGGTCCATTAATCTTCAGATACTGAAGAAACAAATCCTGAATTGAGATGTAAACATAAATAATCTCTTTTTTTGTGGCATTAACAATAAATTTCAGGATTACTTATTCTGAAGGTCTCTGCAAAATGTTTTCTGTAAATGTTTTTCCATTTGGGAATTCCTTTGGTATGTGTGTGGCAACTTATAATCATTCCCTGACCTTAAGAAATGTTTAAAACCACTCGGTTAGGGTTAGAGAAAAAGCTTTATCATAGTTATAGGAGAAATTAATTGACTTGTGATACATAACTTCCTGATTTTGGAAATGAAGATAAATTAGCAGTGCACAAGAGGCCCACTGTATCTGTAATTCACAGAGACACAGACCACAAGATGTAGATCAGATGTTTTATTGCTTTCACAGATGATTGGGTGACAGAGTTAAAGGAGGATTTTATGCTGACTAATGACAGAGGCTGTAATGTCACAACTACTGTAGTGCAGATCTTTTCATGGAGTTTGGTAATTACCAGTGTATGGATGGATGGACTGCTGGTGTGTTGTCTTCCAGTAAAATACTTGTTAGATACACCTGAGGTTTTTTGCTTTGTAATGTAAATTAGCAGTGTACTAGAGAGACACACTATGCTGGAAACAGCCATCGGTAGATGGCCAAATTGTGGCAATAAAGGGATGCACATGCTCAGCAACAATATTCAGACAGGCTGTGGCATTGAAATGATGACGGATTGTTATTAAGCCCACGTGTGCCAGGAAAACATTCCCCACACCATTACCCTACAACCAGCAGTCTAGACTGTCAACACAAGGCAGGTTCGATGAATGGATTCACACTGCTGACACCAAATTCTGACTGTACCATCTACGTGCCTCAACCAGAAATCAAACTTCAGACCAGAGCTATATTTTTCTGGTCTTCTTTGTCCAGTTTTGGTGAATCTGTGCCAATTGTAGCCTCAGATTTCTGTTCTTGGCTGACAAAATGGAACCCGACATGGTCCTGGCTGTTGTAGCCAATCTGCCTCAAGGTTTGATGTGGTGTGCATTTTGAGAGGCTTCTCTACTCACCACAGTTATAAAAAGAGGTTATCAGAGTTGCCAAAGTCTCTGGATATTCTCTCTCTTTCTGGATGCTGCTCACATGATGGTTTTTGTTTTTGCATTTGAAGTAAACTCTTGAGACTGCTATGCTTTATCACAGAGATCACATTTCCTCCCCCTTCTACTGTTTGATGTGAACATTAACTGAAGCTACTGACCTGTATGTGCAGGATTGCATGCAAGTATCCAATTTGCCACACAATACAGTACACTGATGCACAGGTGTTCCTAATAAAGTGCTAGGTGAGTGTACATTTAAACCATGATGGCATAAGGAAAGCATAAAATGGATAAATCTTGTTTTTTATTGACAACACAAGTTTTTCTTTTGCACTATATTTATAATATAAGCAATAATGTCAACTTTAAACACAATAGAGTGGTGCAGGAATGACTCATAAAATAGCTTTTACGTGTCTTTAAAAAGGCGGTTGCTAACAAATGTCTAAATGAGACTACAGGTGGTGTCAGAGATGTTAACATGAAAACCAATCTACTCACCAGTCCACCTTTACGCCTCGTTGTGGAATGGAATGGGTTCAGGGATCGGGGGGTGAGGACCCAAAATGCAGACACAACAACAAAAGTCTGGGGGGGGGGGGAACCAAAAAAAATTTCCCAAAACTCCAAAATCCAAGGACAAGACAAGGAGACAAGGGACCAGGACACAGGAACACACACACAATACTCAGGACAGACAGGACCATATATACATACTGGGATAATTACAAACAAGACACAGGTGGGGCTGAAAAAAGGAGGGAAAACAAGATCAGAAGTAAAAACACACAAAAAAGACCGGACAGGACAAGAGACTTCAAAATAAAACAGGAAGTACAAGACCATACAATACCTTAATAAAACCAAGAAACCAGAAATACAGGAGAAAAGATAACTACCAAAGGAACATCAACTGAAACACTAGAAACTCAAGAGAAAATGCTAAATAAAAGAAACAAAGAAGCTAAGGTTCATGCAGCATGACAACACATGCTTTTACAAACTATTACATTACAAGTCAGAAACTTGGGTGATGGAGACGTCGACATCATGCAACTGTGGTGTAGTTGGTTTATAGCCTAATATTAGCTTTTTACTTCTGGTGATTGTATTTAGGCTTCAAAAAACATCAAAGTGGTGTTCATTTGTTAAAATTATCTTGCTGTTATTTTCTGTAATAATCTAAAAACAATGGATCTGGCAGTTTCCCTATGAAATTTTCTGAACACAATCATGATCCCAAGAGAATGAACACTTGATTTTAACAACCCCATGTGCTTACCACCAGCAGGATAAATATTTAAATTCCTACTGGTAAAGCTCTAAGAATAGCAAAATATTTACAATGTTGTTTGTTCCATCCAACACAGTACACAGAATGTTATTGTGTCTCCTGTGATAGACTGATAGCTTATGCAAGTTGTTTTCTGGCCTTTTACATAAATCATGAATAAGCATAAGAACATACTAGTGATAGTGAATGGATGGATGATGGATAGAGGATTCAGCATCCTGCCTAAATGCTGCCCTTCTGCAAAAGTTTAAAACGACTTCATTTATTATAGTGAAAATGTCTTCACCTAGATCTTTCTCTCTCTCTCCAGCCCTGTCAACCATTTCTGTTATCTAACCACTGTCTATCTAACCACTCTGTACATATATATGCTGATTCATCTATAGTCACAAACCAAGATCTGAAATTCAGAGCTCTGGGTGGATCTTTTTGGAGGATGGAAACATTTCTTTGCAACGAGTAGTTGCCCTTAGAGAGACAGATATTTTACAGCAGTGGAGGGAGCACTGAGGGACAGCGATGGTAATAAAGATAAGGTGAAAATAAAGAGAGAGGAAGAGAGAGGTGGAATCCATTAGGATTTTTACGGGCCTCCAGCGATATATATCCTAAGGGCACAGGGACAGGGAGTGGTTGTGACCAAAGTGCTATTGATCACATCACTGTGTTATCTTCCCCACTTCAGACTATATAAGTCATGCCAGCCCGCAGGGAATATTGGTGTGTCTGTGTTTAGATGTGTTTGTGTTACAGTGGTTTTCAGCTGTGTGTGTGTGTGTGTGTGTGTGTGTGTGTGTGTGTGTGAAGCACGTATTGACAGACGCAGCCTGGCATGCCAGTGACCTGCAGTGTCAAGTTATTGAGCTGGTCCATAATGCAGAGTGATTACGCAGCAATGTTAATTCACTCGAGCAAGTCCAATACTAACAGTGTCACCCTGGACAGACACACACACACACACACACACACAGAGAGAGAGAGAGAGAGACAGATCAAGACACAGATCAAGATAAAGATGAAGAATTTGTTATTGTCATTATGCATACACATAACGAAATTTTTTTGGTAGCTCTCAGCTTCAAAAAGGCACAATACTTGGCAAAATACACAATCCAACTATAAGAAAGTCAAGAGCCCCGAGCTGCTGCATACACACCCACCTTGTACACAATGCACGTGCAATGAATTGTCCAATTCACAAACAAATATCAAACAATTCAACAAATCAAACAAATCAATTTTATAAATAAATACATCAGTCTAAATTCCATGTAAATCTAATCACAGGGCAACAAGCTATTTAATCTTTCCAGAAAAGCACTTTTCCTGTTTTGAAACTGCACCTGAAAAGTGCTGAAATTCCAGACACACAAGTTGTCAGAAAGCACTTAAACACAACTTACATTTGTGAATCATAACCTCTGAAAAAAAAAGTCTTAGAGCTCTGCACATGAACATAACCTGGTCCCTGTGTCAGGTGATCAGTGCACTCCCATCTAATAATCTGTAAATAAATGCAAAAGAACTTCACAAATATTTGTAGGTAGTTATAATGAACAGGAAGCTTTTTCAGAGGCAAATTTGATCAGATCTATGAACTTGAAGTTTAATATGTATTCAATTTGCAGCATATTTCTTTGTAAAATTGTTTTACATATTTTCAAATCTGTTAGTGTTTGTGGATTGGAGAATGCATTTGTGAACACCATAAACTACCCATGACTCATCCTCAGCATTTGTCTTTATTTGTCTATCATCAGACATGCATTTGACTTAATTCTATCCATAGTACAGACACTTATGGTCACACATCACAGAGATCTATTAGCAATCTATAAATAATTATCATTAATCAACCACAGTATGTAGCCTCATGATTGAGTGAAGGAGGGCTACAAGTGGAATATTCTTTGGTTAGTACAGAACACAGGCTAAATATAACTTACCATGGCTAACTATACATATTGCAAATTTAAAATTCTAATTTTATTAATATTTAAATATAAATATGATATAACAATATTTACATTTTAATTATTTCTTCTGAATGGAGTTAAATTGGGTGTAGTACATTTCTACCCAAATGCAGACACAGACTGGAGGTAGGAAAGTTTAGGATGAATTTGTTGTAGAAGGGGAGGAGGTGAAGGAATGAGAGTGGGCTGGAGATGGCAGGGCATGGGCAGGCAAAGACAAAGGGTGATGGCAGAACCAGACCAGTGATGCTGGCTGGAAGGTGAAGGGCTGCAGGCAGATGTTGAGCATGAGTGGCAAAGGCTGAGCAACAGAGCTTGCACTGGAGTCCTAGGAACAGGACACAACTGGTTAGCAAAAAACACAAGAGAATACACAAGGACTGAAGCAAGCAGCACAAGAACTAAGCAGCCAAGAGTAGCGTGAGCTGTAACTGCTGGTGGAAGGTGAGCTGGTGTACTTGAGCTGGAGCTGGATGAGGTGATTGAGAGCAGGTGTAGAGTCGAGCCAGGTGCCAGGAGAATGAAGCCACACCCACAACACATACACACTCATACAGGCAGACACAGGAGGAGGGCATACAAAGTGGTCACATGACAGCAATTATTAACTCAGTATGTCACCCCAGGATTTCCCAATCTAGCCATGAGCATGTTCATGTGAAAGAGACAAAGTTGTTAATTAGAAGTAATATTGTCAGGACTGTGAATAAAATACTTAATATGTTATGAGAAGAAATGCTGATACCTGCAGGTACATTTGTCATATTCAATGTAAACAATAAGATCAAATAACTACAGAGAGAGAAACAATACATTAAAAATAAACTCCAGTAGTTGATGTCTAATGAGGTCAGTCATTTATAATCATGTGAAATATTTAACATGGATTATTCTTCTAATAAAAAACCTGAGAGGGTTTAGTTTTATTTCCAGTTATAGTCACAGAGTCTCCTCATGTTATTCTGAGCTGCAGTGATGGAATACGAATAAACGCATCAACACTGTCAGCAATTCTGTTGGGATTGAAGAATCTTTGTTCAGTTAAAATGAAGCAATAATAGTTAACATGTGTTTATTTAGTGTGATAAACTCCCCCTCTGTTTATTAAAATCTCTGTTTTATAACCAGAGTGGACACATGGAAAATATGGAACAGTAAAACGAGTCCACTGATGTCTAAAACTACTGATCCAGGAAATCTGAGTCAGGCCTGGGTTCCAGATAAAATAAATAAATCACATTACACAAACAAATCAACTCTTCCCTCCATGTGGCATGACAACAGACACCTCGTGGTATTGAATCATTTTAGTTGCTTGTATCCATTCCAGAAAAGATATAGACCTTACCTGAACCTCTGTGAATTTGAGTAGCTTCCCACTGCTGCTTCAGTCACTGGGGGGCAGCCCACTCTGATCTTCTTGTGTTGCCAATCTAGGTTGCCACTGGCTTCACTTAATTTAGGTGAAGCTAATTTCAGTGGTAAGCTGGGTTGAGAGACACTCCTTAACTGTCTCAGCAAAATGTTGTTCCTATCCATCTCTATCTGTCAAGCGCAGCTTATTGCCTGTGTGGACCCCTGTTTTGTTTGCGTCTCATGAATCACTACATGTCTACACATTTTCTTGGGTTATTTTAAAAGCTTTTTGTCACTAGGTGCAGAGTCACGCTGCTTGTCAGTGTCAAACTCAGGCCGGACAGCCCCAGGCACACTGGTCTGTTTTGGCTGACACAGTCTGCCCTAAGAGGCTGTGTCCTTAACAGTTAGGCTTAAACCACCCTAAGGTTTAACGTTCAAAACAACCAGTTCATAAAATGTGATGCATAAGAGAGTTTAAACTTGTCAGCAGTATATGAAGCAGAGCTCTGCCTCTTACAGGTTAAAGATGCAGCAATGTGGGATCTGATTTTCTCCTGTTCAGCTGCAGCTACAGGTGTGACTGTCACTGCTAACAGATACAACGCAACAGACACAAGCAACACCAAGTTCCTCTGCACCGCAGGATGCATCATGATGATGTGGATAAAAATTCACAATATAAGGGGTGAAGTGAGTTTTCAATGCAAATTTATGGCCACATAGTTATTTATGCAAATCAACAGGAACATAGCACATTTAGTACAGGTGGGGAAAATTGAAGTGGAGAGTGTCAGTAGAGATATTTATGGACACTATTTTCATGCAGTGAATTAAATCTGTGCAACAACCACTGCAAGCTGCATTCCAGTGGTTTCTCTAACCTTGAATGTCTCTTTGCCAATCCTGTGTGGTACTTTGATGCCCAGCACAGCACACACAGCGGACAGGTGGGAGGAGAAGCATATGCAGGTGGAAGGATCATTCAAATGAGGTAGAACACATCTGTTTATGGTGCAAAGTCACTCTGAAAAGCCAGTTTGGTGATTTTAAAACAAAGTAACAAACTAACTAAATACTTATAGTAAATGTCGGTATAATTGTTCAAATTGGTTGGTCTTTTTTTTTTTTTTTTCAACTGGTTTGGAGCATGGTGCCATTACACACACTCATCCACTGTCTTTACCTCCATTAAATCTCCTCTGAACCACACCAGGCTGCTACAAAATAACCACACAACTTGTTATTCTGTCTGTAAGTATGAGACATCAGAGGGTGTATGTATGTTAATTCATTCTGTGCATCACTTGTCAAGTTTGGTCCAAATGCATCACACATTTTATATATTAGGAGTTGATTCATTGTGGTGCTAGTTTTTGTCACAATAATCAGGCTTCATGATTTTTAAAATTTTCCTGTTTTACATTGCATTTTGTTGTTGTGTCCTTCCTAGACATCCTTCTTTACTGAATGAAATAAAGGAATACATGTTAATGTGTAAATGATGAGTGTACAACTTGGTTGCTAATAACACAAACTAGTTAGCTTCTTAAAACAGTCTATTACCTTTTTTGCCCCATAGGCATTATGAGTAATGACATCCTTATTAAATATAATGTGAGGCATGTGGTCTCTAAATTATCTTCTCTACTTATTACTTCACAAGTATCAAATGAAATGTAGAGTGTTCTTTTAACTCAGTTTTTTCACATGAATCATTAACTTCTTCACAGCCCTTAGAAAATAAACATCAGTTTCATAAAATAAAGTCATAACACACTACTGCAGCAGTTTAACCAAATTTGCAGTGAAGTGTTGTTGCAAAAATATATGCTCTCTACATTTAGATTCTTTTCAAGTAAGTGAGATTTTATGCAACTGTCCAATGAAAGATAGTGGGTGTTCGTTTCTGTTACCTGGAATGTAATGTGTGGAATTGAAAACGGTGAGCAGGTCACCAAAAATTTTAAGATTCATGTCAAGAATACTGTCACAGCAAATTTTCATTCCGATTGATCCATTAAGCTTTAATATACCAAAGTGTTGCTGAAGAGGAACTTCTAACATGAGCTAGAGGAAAGGTCAGGAGGTCAGCAAACACAACATTCATCTCCTGGTACAACAAATATCCTCACAAACAAGTAGTAGCCAGTAATTGTCAAACTATCTTGCTATGAACCAAAGTGTTGGCTGGACAGACACACACAGAGGGACCATCGCCGCCAGTAGACCTGCAGCTTGCATGGCCACCAGTATTGAACATTGAGGAGAGCTTTTGATTTTTTAAATGGGCGGACATAAGTGAGTGAAAATGTGCCTTTGGAATCAATTCAGCCAGCTTCCTCCAGCAGACAGCAAGTGTGATATTGATTAATTCTACTATAAATTTCAAATCAAACAAACTGCATCACATCTATCATGCTGTAGGCGGACCACAGTGACTGGCATATTGTATTTTTAATAAGAAGAAAATATCAACTTCACTGTAACTAAGGAAACCATTACCAAAAGGCTTCACTGAGTGAACTTTCTGTCAGGAGAATAAAAAAGAGAGAGCCAGAGGGAGAGAGACAGAAAGAGGGATGGCGGGAAGAAAAGAAACACTTACCCTGTACTTACCTCAGCAGCGAGTGAGGCAGAGTGTGGTCTATGCTGTGTTGTGAACAGCGTGGGCCAATCGACTGTGACACCTCATTTATTACCCAGAACACACTGGAACAGAGGTACAATGACATTGCTATCGCCCACACTGCAGTGTAGGCCACCGGCATCTTTCTCCAACACACGTGGCATGACCAGATTTACCCACCATATTACCTGAGCAACGCTGAAGAGTGTTTCAAACTGTTTTTAATACAATTAATTTATTCTGAATGTGCTGATCTACTGTGCTGGAAAATATATCATTATAAATTAATCAATAATAATTAATTATTATGATTATTATAAAATCTTTGCAATTACACCTTCATAGAGTGTGACGCATGCAGCCACACCTGGGCCCAGGACAATTTTAATTTGTGAATAGTTCAAGAGTTGTAGAACAATGCAACATAATTAAGAATTTTAACAGTATGGGTTATGGTTAAAGTTATTATCAATGCCTTGGTATAGGTCAGTGGCGGGTCGTGCATTTCACACCTGTGTCCTACCACCTCTTAATACCATCATTATGATGTCACAGCTATAGAAACCATCAACAACATACAGAAACAGTATAACAGAGCTTTGCATCACAGACAGACAGGTCATGTAGCCAGAATAAATGTCATTACTAAAGCAATGCTATAAAAACCCAATGAACACAATTCAATAGGTCTCCAAACACTGCAGCCACAGCTGCTCCACACACATCATCTCCAGCAGAAGTTTCAATATTAACTGATAAAATGACAAAGACATAAACAGTAAAATATATGTATATACATTTTACTCACTGAAACTGCTGATTATTTGTAGACAAATCAAAAAACTGCTTCTGTCAACTGGACATTCTCACCCCTAAAGCAAATTAAAAAATAGGAAAGGACTTATTGTTGGAACTGAAACGCACAGATAACCTCTACAACAGAGTCATTGAACTCTTCCTCCTCCTTCAGCCATTGTGGGTTAAAAACAGCTAAATGTTAAATCTATACTAAGATGTTTTAGCTTGAGCTAGCAGCTATAGATGTGGTTTGCTAGCTCTGACCAGTACACTCTCTGACCATCCAATCAAATGATGTGGAAATGTCAGTGTCAAATGTTAAAGGATCTGTGAGGTAACAGTTTCATCACTATTTATTTTAAATTCCAGGGGCTGCACTGTTGATTCTGAAGGCTTCAAGGAAGATTATTTTTAACCTGGCAACACAGAGCTGAAATCTGATTGGATAAAAGCTCGAACATAAACAGAATGTATTGGAACCAGCATAGCCAAGAGGATGAAGAGAATAGACTATTGGGAACAATTTAGTACGTAGCCTAGTGATGACAGTGCAGGCCAGCAGAGAAGGCTTTGCTGGCCCTGACAGCTCACCACTGGTATAGGTTTAAAAAAAATTGCATCTACATTAATTATAAAAAGCACACCTGGACATAACTGAGGTGTCCATACGATTTATGTGTTGTTGGTAATTTTTTTTTTTTTTCAACTGGTTTGGACATAAGAGCCCAGCGTGATGTTATTCCACCAGTGCTCTGAATGCTAGCAGCAAAGTCAGCGTCAAATACTTGGTCTTTAGAAGCAGTAATCGTATCTCACAGCCTTCTTCAGAAAACACCACATTTATTTTAAAGGATAATTCAAGGTTACACCACAAGGCTCATATTTTAACTGGAATTATCCTTCAGGGTCCAGTATAAGCAGGTATACACTTGTGAAGTGTTTGTAAGACTCTCTGAGCACCATAAATATATGTCTTAATATATTTTCTTAAGATAGGTCATAAGATGACCTTTCATCCTCCTCCAGACCACTTCCACAGAGGGAGTGAAGGTGAAGAGAGGGAGGGAGGGCTTGTCAAAATGTTCATTCTTTCTCTTTCTTTGAGAGAAGTAAAGAGAAAGCTGCTGTTATTAGCTATGGCAGGCCTGGGTGGCTCTGTGTGATAGAGATGGATGTTGCTCCTGTGGCTAATACACACGCACACACACACACACACACACACACACACCAAGACTATTCTATACATCTGCTGCTATCACAGTCTCCATCATATATACAACCGTGCTGGGAAAACACTCCCTACACTAGGAAGCTGGAAGCAAATTGTGTGTTGATGATGCTTAAAAAAATGTATATTTTATCACCAAAACAGTTGGAGGAAATTATTAATACTGTGTATTCAGCGCGTGCATGTAGCTTGTATAATGCTGGTCTAAACCACTGTCACAAATTCACAGCCCAGCTGTAGAAAATGTGTTCCTGACATGTAGAGGATATGCCACCAAAACTAATTTCAATTCACCTGATGGGGCATTGCAAATAAGCACAGTCACTATCCTGTTAAAATACCTATTGGTTTGGCTGTCCAACTTGCGGTCAAGAAATACTTCCCCCCCTTTTGGTAGTTTTTGCAATTATGCACTTTGGCTGGATGAAGTGCACAGAGAGGCAAATTATCAGCAGCCTGACTGGTGAGTGTGTCTGCGAGATTGACTGCTGCAGGGATTATAGCATGTGAGGCTGTGGGCCTAGGTTGAATTTCAGAGAGGGGAAAAAAAGAATGCAAGTTAAAAGCTATTTATTTCATCTTGTCTATGTTTAGTGTCCAGAGGGTGCCATCTTGGGATTGCAGTGTCTGTAGGTTGGTACCACACTTGCCACAAAATTGCAATCAGTGTGGGAAACACACACGTTACTTGTCCAGACTGAGTCCAAAAAACTCTGTTATAACTTTGATGATATTAAATTTGCTAAGCACATTAATGTATCCCTCAGGATTAATTGTATTAACTTCAGTGATCTATTGATTTTTCCTCTTTTTGCATCAGGTCAAAATTTTCAAAACATCACAGAGCCATAGTGTGGCTGTAGACTCTAATGGTGGAATTATTTGTCTGTGTTGAGGCATGGTAATAATAATAATAATAATGTTTCCACTCAATGAAATTTCCCCACGTTCAATTAGATGTAATGTTGTAATTAGATATATGTTTAATGCAGGTAATGAATATTGATCAGAGGGATCACAGAAAATAATCAGCCTGTGATAGAAACGCTACAGTGTGAAGTCTGGTAGCGTGATAATGTACTAAATATAGTGATAAAACACATTAGATTATGAAGTTCTCCATTTCCAAACACAGGGCATCAGTGTCTGTGTTAGCTGTCTGAGCACATTCCGCTCAGTCAAAGTTAAACAGAGGTGAATCCACAGTGGGGCTTCAATTGATCCCTTTCATTGACTATCTTTCCAGTTTTAATCATGACCATGATCTTTCCCTAAAGTTAACCATAGAGGGGTTTTGTTGTAAACTTGACATCACGTCTGACACTGTGGTCAGCAGCACTGGAGCCCCCCCAGGGCACAGTGCTGGTCCCTCTTCTCTTCACCTTGTACACCTCAGACTTCTGTTACAACTCAGAGCTGTGTCACATACAGGAGTACACCGATGACACAGCCATCGTTGGGTGCATCAGGGATGACAGAGAGGAGGAGTATCGGAGACTGGTGGAGGACTATGCTGCATGGTGCCACACTAACCACCTACAGCTCAACAGCTCTAAGACGAAGGAGCTGGTCATGACTTGGAGTCAGACCAAGACCGACCAGTCCTGTTAGAAGGAGCTGAGGTGGAGGCTGTGGACTGCTACAAATACCTCAGGACTGTGGCTGGATAATAAACTGGACTGGACAACACACACCAGCCACCTGTATGGGAAGACACAAAGCAGGCTGTACTTCCTAAGGAGACTGCGGTCTTTCAACATCTGCAGCAAACTGCTGGGGTTGTTCTACCAGTCTGTGGTTGCCAGCGTCCTCTTTTACACTATGGTGTGCTGGGGGGGCAGCATATCCAAGAAGGACCCATCCAGACTGGAGAAACTGATCAGGTGGGCCGGCTCTGTGCTCGGCATGAAGCTGGACTCTCTGGTGACAGTGGCAGAGATGAGGACACTGGACAAACTGCTGGATATTATGGACAATGCCAGCCACCCTCTGCACACCGTCATCAGCAACCAGAGGAGCCTGTTCAGTGAGAGACTGCTCCTGCCCAAGTGTAGGACCAACAGACTTGAAGAACTCTTTTGTCCACCATGCCATCACACTCTACAACTCCTCACTTGGAGGGAGGAGGAGATAGGGTACAGAGGACAGAAGGGAAGGAGTGGTAGCCACTTAATGTGCAATAACCCACCAGGACACTCAATAACCTCATCCTCTGCCACAGTGCAATAATTTAATTTAACCACAAGCCATATACAGTTCTCCATATTTATTTATCCTATCTCATTCTTATTTTATTCTATTTATAGTTTGTATATTTAGTTTATTAGAGTTTACGGTGCATTTTTTTAATCCTATTAAGAGTTTACTGTTTATTGTTTATTTTTTTATTCTATTCTCTATACCTGTTTGCAAGCAGTTGCTGTTGTTGTTTGCTAACTGTCCTGTGTGCTGCTTCTGTCTGTATAAGCTGCTGGAAACTTTCCCTGAGGGAGTCATCCCAGGGGATCAATAAAGTCTAGTCTAAGTCTAAGTCTAAGTCTAAGTTTATATGCTTAACCTACAGCTGTTAGCTGACAGCCCATATTCTGTGACCTGTAGTGATGTCAGAAGTAGTCAGATTCTTCACTGAAGGTGCATAAGCAGCATTTTATCGCTGTAGCTGCTTTTACATAAAGATCCCCTCCTGACATGCTTTAAGATGTAACCTGTGTAAAGTACTCTACTTTGAATAATCAGGTGTCTGATATATACCACAAAAAGGTTAAATCATCTTGTTAGAATCCTCTCTCATTATCACTATTATAATCTAAAGTTGCAAAATCAGAGTATTTCACTTTGAAGCACTTGTTGAGGCTTGGGTTAGATTGACTTAGATTAACACACTCTCATTGTTTTTATGGTTCTCAATCATGTTTACTCATAGTGAACTTGCTCAGTGACACTCAGTTTAAAATGTTGTCTATAGAAATCACATACAATCAAAATGTCATCTGTGAGGCAGTTCTAATAACAATAGCTGTCAGCAACAGTTTACTGTCTGAAGGATGTAATACGTTGTGTCACTGGTTCCATTTAAATGGTGTAATCAAGGCACTAAAACAATACATGAATAATGGGTCAATTTTATGTTAGAGTGGTGTATATTTTTCTTATTGTCACCAAATCTCTTGAAAAGACAAAAACAAATTATGTTTTTGTCCATGTCTCAATAGTGTCTGACTTCTTTACCATATCTGTGTCAGCCCCAAGCCCAGTGGCTCCTACTGAAGATGTAAAACTTCATGGACATGGTTTCATTTTTACAAAAGGCCCAGTTATTTCCAAAAACTTTGTTGGGGACTATTTTCATTGCTGGACTAACACACATTTGGTGTTTAGTGAGTATTTCAGACAGCACAACAGTGTATGTGGAATTGAGTCAAAATAAACTACAATGTAAGTGTTCATGGTGATGAAGGAACATGTCACCCAGTGCAACAGTCTGGCTCACTGATGAATTTTAATAGTTCTTGGAAAACAATGTAGCTCTATGGCACAGGATATAAGATATATCATGCTTTGAAGACACACACAGTACAGAGATTTTCACAGTCGTCCCTCATTCCTCTCCATTCCAAGGTTTTATGGCAACCTTTTTCTCTTTTTCCTTATTTTCTACTACATTCTTGTTCCACACTACACACTAATTCTAGAAAGTGCACAATATGTATTCAAGAAGGTAGGTAGAAACAGCACTGTGTAATTTCCTTTGAAGCTTACAAAGCCCTGTCCAGCAGTGAACTTCCGAGCCACCAGTGACTCCCTGAACACGTCAGCAGATAAGGGAGGTAAAACAGGGCTGTAATAAACGACATTGTGCGCTTGAATTCTTATTTTTCCTTCCTTTTAGTCAATCTATTATTAAATTACGAGACAATTATTAAATTATTTTTACACAAAGGCAGGTAATTCAGAGAAAGGAAATTGAAGAAACAGAGGTAAAGAAGCTAAAGGGAGTAACAATGGGAGGTATGTCATTCGTCACATCCTAACTGCTTTGCTAAAACAGACGACTAGAGCTGCACCTGAAATGGCTCTCTTCACTCATTCTCAGCCCTCTATCATAATTGACAAACAGTTTATCTCCATGACTCATTTTGCATCATTACTGTCACATACTATACATTACACAGGTTGTAAGCTGGAAGTCATGTACATGCCAAAGACAAAACATTTTGAAGACCATTGTGTGGATTGTGGAGCACTCAACAATGCAAACACCCAACACTTGGAATTCTGTCACAGATAAATGCTGTGTGATATAGTGTACCTTCTAGTGAAGGTAAGGAACTGAATTTAGACCCAGCAGAAAATCCTTCTGACACTACTACTCAACTATTCCCAACAATGCTCTCCAATGTGGCAAACCTCAAAGTAATATGACAGGTTGGCCCATAGATCGTCTATAGCTTTAACATGCAGTGACTCATACACAAAACCGTTTTTGGAAAGAGTTTTTGTGACACAACGATTCCATGCAGCTTTTCACTCTCCAAACAAACACACTTGGATCTAATGCCCGCACACAGATTCATCACTTTGCTGTGCTGTATTCCTGTGTTTCGCCTTGTGAATTGTACATATAATTCTGTTGTTGGGTTACAGTTGACTACTAGTAAAGTCAAGCCTTCAGTGTTTGTGAAAGTTTTCAAGAACTGCCCACCATGACTGCATAAAGACTTCTGACTGACATTCACATCAGCAAACCCATGGGTCATAATTTTGTTGTGACATTGTTACATAGTCAGGTCTGCAATGGAGCAAAGAAACAGTCTATGAAAAATGAAAGAAAGAACACCTCACACGGTAAATGTAATGATGGCTTGATAGCAATGACAGAGACAAAGATGGGAAGAGGAAAATACAAACTTTGAATCACTTTCTGAAAAAAGATTTTAAATATGAATGAATGAAATGAGCCACAGAGCAGAAGCTTTTCTGGACAGTCATACAACAACATTTATCTCAGTAACAGGAAAAGAAAGAATATCAGCAGGAATGTAAAAGCTGAAGAGAGAGTCGTTCTTTTCTGATCACATTGAAAATACATCAGTAAATAACGCCTAAAACTAATGACAGTAGTACAAACTGGTGTGCTTGTGGATTGAGTGTACAGTATTCGACCCAAACATGGCAACGTAGCAATGAAACAGTAAACATAATCCATTATTTGATAATGACAATGAAAAGACTGGAACTATTTAAGCATTTAAGCGCTGTGACTCAATGCAAACATTGTTCTGAGGTATTTTGTTGAAGAGCAGGAATGAATCAGTGATCCAACATCGTCCAGGTAGGGATGCTATCAGGATGGAACTACAGATCGCCTCTGCAGTGACAACAACTCAAAAAGTACCTTCATATTGCATAGAAATCTTCATATCAGGAGAGCGTCTGGTTTTCGTCAGCCTTGTTGACGACTGGATAACTCACTTTGTGTATGACTTGCTTACCTGTCTGGCTGTGTTACTAACTGATCTGGCATTTGCCTGATTTGCTGCTTTACAGTTCTACTTGCTAATGACTGGGAGGAACAAACCACCCTGGCTCTGTCCTCTCTTTAAAATATACCTCTCACCTCTAAAGCTCAATAAGAGTCATTCTGTATCTCATTAATTTGATCCCATTAAAACAGAAATACAGAAATATTTTTTAAAAAATAATAGTGGTTTTAGGGGGAGTCATGCACTGAAACTATTTCTTGCCAACCTACAGTTTATCCATATTCCCAGTACTTCTGTGTCTACAGCTATAGCGCATGTTTACAGGTATGATCAGTGAGACCAGGTTTTTGTTTTGGTCTCAGGCACAAAGGCACCTGTATTGTAAATACTATATTTAACATAACGGTTCAATATCTCAAGGTTATGAGAAAAAATATCTGACAGTGTTCTTAAATAACATAAAACAAGATTGTTTTCAATGTGAGCAAATGAAATACAATTACAACACAGTCATGAAAAAATACTTAATCTCAGCACTGCTGACTAGAAAGACAGTAAAGGTTGAGACCTAAACAGTTCTCAGCAGCCAAAGTTGTTCCTGGCGTTCAAAGACACCAGCAAACTGTCCTTGTGTCCTTGTATGTGTGTAGGTGTGTTTGTGTATGGGCCCATATTTAAAATGTGTTAATACTCAGTGTATTATAAACCACCTGAGAGCTAACAGTTGCAGCCTGATGTTAAAGTTCCAGTGTGACATCCAGATGTGTCTCAGTGAACAAATGCCAGCAGGTCAGTGAGCCAATGTACAAACATGGAGCCCTTCACCCACAAATACAGTTCATATATAGTGAGTCTCCACAGGCTGAGAGATTCTGCCAATTTTATCTGTAGACGCTTCTTCCTGGACTTCGCCTTACTCCTCTTGTACCTGTCAACCAGACCAGCAGAACAACAAGTGAAAGGTTAGGCACAGTTTGAAGATATTGGGTTGAATCATCAACTTTTCTCACAAATGCTCTTGAATTCTCAGTTTGCTAGTGATCCACATCAAATAACTCCTGCAGTGTGACACTGATTCATGGTCACCAGGAACAACTGGAAAAGCTGAGAAGACTTGGATAATTGATGAACAGGCTTTGCTTCATATTACAGCCTACAATTCACTTTTTAAAAAAAAAATCTTACCACGGAAAATGTAGACGAAGAATTGGTTTATTAAAAAAAAAGTTACCAAAATTCTTGTGTTTGGGTGTGAAAGCATCATACACTTAATTTTATTAGTATCAGACTTCCCCTAAATCCATGTTTTCTCTGCTGTGGTTACTGACTGCCCACCACCAACAAAAACTGATTTCTCCATTGTTGCCTTCTCCATCCTTGCTTTCCAACCTGTAGAATATGACACGCCCACTGTTGTTGTGATGATTCACTGTTCAGGTCAGGAAAACCTGATATTATTTGGTTTCAGGTGGAAACCAGTTTTTCAGGTTCCAAACCAATTTATTTTGGTTGATATGCTCAGAACGGTTCAGAATTACATGTGCAAACCAGAACAGAACCTGTTCCAAGTTGGTGGAAAAGGGGTATGGAAGAACATGCAAACTCTGCACTCACTGGCCCTGGCTTGCAGGCAGATATTCACCTCTACTTTGTCTCACGTTTAGAAATATCAGGAGCAAAAGAAAAAAGGTGCTTCATTCCTGAGAGAGGCTACTTTAGGCTGCTGACAGCACACAAAAGGTTTTCCTACAGTAAAACAGAGCAGCTGTGTGTACAGAATGTTTGAGTGAGGCGGTACCACAGGATCCCCTGGTGCCTGTATTGCATTACTATCCATGGCACTACAATTGGTTAATATTTTATAAGATGTGCTCATTCAGACAAGCTCTACTACTGTCAGCAGTACAGCACCAGGCAAGAGACCCTCTGTGTGTGTGTGTGTGTGTGTGTGTGTGTGTGTCCAGAGCCCTGTCCTTCAGCCATCAGCTGTGAGCTGAAGTGACAGCCCACATCCCTCCTCTCCCAACCTATAGTGGTAAATTTCAATTTCTCTTCCAAAGCCACTTACTTGTCAGCTTAGTTTGTCTTTAGTTCTGACACATTTCCTGCTTCACCATTTTACTATGTATATACGTGTAAGTGTCACAAACTGAAGAATATTATTCACAGATCCTCGAGAAGTCACATGTTGAGTTTTACTATAGACAGTGAGGCTTCATTTTGTATGCTGGAATGTAATGGAATAAAATGTCAAAGCTAACAATGGAAAAAAAACTTTTTCACTGCTTCTATGTATACGTTCCTGTATATTGTATACATTTGCATGATGGCTTTACCATATTTAAGTCAACTGATGAAGAGTGAACAATCTTTCTGACCTGGCCACGGCTCGTATACAGCAACGAGACATGTTAATGAAGGACGAGGATGAGGCTCTGGTCTGCAAGGTGGTCTCAATGCCCCTCAGCAGGTCGTTGGTCTTCAGCAGCAGCAGCATCTGACGAGGCACTCGATTCAAGAGGTCACTTATCTGGGGCAGGTACAGAGCTGCATTGGTCCGTATCTCAACATCCTGTCAAGGTCACAGACAGTAAGAAAAGCCATGTCTTAATTATTAAATCATGTCTCACTATGTAAATGGCTAGACATCTTCTGGGCAGATGCACAGGCCTCAGAGTTCCGTGACTCTTCCAGGTTTGTTAGGGCACGACAGAAAGCATTACACCTTTATGACTTTTACTAAAGAAATGTTTTTTACTACTGAGTGACTGGCTCATTGGTTACTTTGGTTGGAAATAGGTATCAATGAGCACAAAGTCTGGCAGCAGACTAAAATGATGGTGAAAATGTGTTTTAAGAGTATAAAGCGTTATTGTTGCTTATGTGGGTAGCAATGTGGCTGTGCCAGTTTCTTCACTTGGTTGAGAAAATATGCACTCCCATGTAGAAACTAACTGAAAAGAGACATTTTGGTATATTTCAGTGTTTTAAATAGGAACTGGTTTCTATTTAATCAAGAGTAATGAGCCAAACTGAATCCTGTGACCTAAACTAGAGATAAGACTTAAAGGATTTTTATGTTTCCACTGTTGTATTTGATAGAAGTTATTCTAGGTGCATCGCACACTGCTAAATAACAAAATTCAGTTACACACATTTGTCACTACACACATTGGTGCACTGATACAAACATGCAGCTGAATGTCAATAACACAAAAGAAGTGGTGAATGACACACCAAACACACACTGGAGGGGACTGAAGCCCACCTCCATCTGTGGCTCAATAGCTCAACAGCGTCAACATACAAATCATCGGCCTCCCTATTTGACCTCCTAGACCTCAATAACAGAGCCATCACATACTACTCAACATGACACTGATCACCTCCTCAATCCACACTTCACATTATTGCTTTTTTTAAAAATGGAGGACAGCCCACTCATGACTTTTCCCCTCCTGCCCTAGCAACCCAAAATAAAATACAATATTGATGACTGTATATACTGTATATGTGAGAATGTGCACTCATATATGTATACTCATTTATATGCAAGAATACATGTATGTGGGGATACAGGAAGAGACTTGCATGAGTATATTTATTGTATGTACGACCATGTCGTCAGTAATCTTTGATTAATTCAGCTAAATGTCTTTGGAATGTAGCTATAGACGTTATGGTGAAATATCATCAAACATGTATGAGAGCATGGGCTGTAATGTGAGTGTAAATGTCACAAATTTCAGACAGTGATACTACTGTATCATTGATTCTGTTGAACTAGAGTACCACACATATTGTTGTCATTTTGTGCTAAGGTGAACTAAGAACTTTTCTTTTTGTGTCTTTTAAATATGCAGACAGACAGAGACAGAGAGAGTATATGAAGTGTTCATAGGTCAGGAAGGACAGAAAGAAGACAGAATGATGAGGCAGAGAACAACACAAGAGAAGAGGGGGAAGGGAAAGAGGAAAACAAAATTAAAGTACAGAGGAAGGGTAAGGGGATTGAAACAAGAATTATCCTGAGTTTTTTTGAGTATAGAAAGAGGGAAGAAAAAGAGAGACAGAGGGATGATATCTGCCTCCATGACGACTATTTGTTCTTTTTGATGTTGAAGATGGCTGCTCGGGTCTCCACGTTAGTGTCAGTGTCCTGCTCCACTTTACTTCAAAGACTGCACATCAACAGGCCTAAATTACACTATTAGTCACTGGAACAAAATGGACTGCAAGCTGACAAACACTTAGTAATTTGGCAATCTTTACACAGAAAGTAAAATCAAGAGGTGCACAATCTGTAGCAAGTACAGAATATTACAGGAGTGAACGGAAACAACTGTGAAATTACAAGCTAATTGGGAACATAAGTGGAGAAATGCTTTTTTAAATATGATCCAAAACTCTTGATTAGAAGCACAACCAATATGTGGATTTTATGTTCCTGCTGAAGCTCAGAGTAGTTTGATCTATTTTTTTAACCAGTTCACATTTAATTTACACATCTCACATTATAGTGTTCTAAAACTGGATACTGGGGGATGCTCTGTACAATCTGCAATTAATCAATATTTTCACATCTCAAACAAAGAAAACATTTGGTTTGCAATGATTAAATATACACAACCATAAACCAAAAGATAAAAAAGGGTTAGAATAGATTTTTTAGCAGTACCAGAAAATAAGACATAGCAGGCAAAATGTATGAACGTCTTTGTAAGGAAAATTCAAATCATAAGGTGAAGGTTGCAGGAGCAGTAACGACTGCCACAGCATTACTGACACACTGGGTATGCTGTAAGTAAAGATGCTCACATTACACTGCTTTTTTGGATGGAAAACTGCTTCACAGTCTAAGTATCTACTCTGTTCATCAATAATGCAGATCAAATACACTTACTGCCACCTTAACTGGGACCATCAAAAGCATCTCAGTGAGACTCCCTTATGTGTCTCAACTGTCAGGAGTCAGCACTAACCACAAACCATTCAACACCTAAAGATCTCCACTAGTACACCCTGTAGACAGGACCACATAAAAGGTAAACCAAAACCACTCAGAGCATTTACTGTGAAGGGGTCAAAGGTCATTGACCATGAATCAGTGAACGGCTGGAGAAAGACTGAGGAGGACATTCACATCACACTGAGACCATCTTTGAAAAAAGATGGGCATTACCATCTCCACCCATATACAACCATCTGTTAACACGTGACTGAGGTTCCATATTTAGGCTACAGGATAATACCGTCTCCATGACAGCTGAACAAGTCAATCTGGTTGAGCTGGTAAAGGAAAAGTAAGTGCCCATGTGAGAGACAAGAGAATGGGGCACATTGAGTTTAAATTAAACCTAACAAAATATGGACTGCTGGATGTGAGTCTCAGTTTCTGGTGTCAAACTCCTGTGATGAGTACATCCACCCATCCAGCCCATGTGCTACACAGGTCAGTACAAATGTACAGAAACATTTAGACAGGCTACTACCTGAACAAGAGATTTGAGCAGCACAATAGATTAAATACTTCAGTATTTTTTTCCACTTATAGATGGCTGTACATATTTTGCATATACAGTATTAGGAGGTATGGTGAGTGGTTACAGCACATGCTACATACATCCACTGTCATACTCCAGCTTATTCCTGTGTTGCAAGTCATAAAGGAAATAAAGGCAAAAATATTTTTAAATGTATTTACATGTGAAAAATACAATAATTTCATTTGAAGTTTATTTTGTTAAACAAGAAACTGCATAAAAAGGACCCTCAAAACCTTTTTTTCATAATCTTGTGTATGTATTTCTCCAATATGTGTGTGCTTGTGTATATGTGTGTGTGTGACAGCAGCACAGTCAGAGCTGTCAGTCCAGATAAACAGAGAGTTGACAGGCATAGAGAGAGACAGACAGCTAGTCAACATCCTGACACAGATAAACTCTGTCTCTGCTCTCTGTCTGTCTGTCTTTGTCTCATGCCCACAGGAAGTGATGTGAACTAACAACACTGATGCAGTAAACAGCATCTGATTCAACTATATTATCTTCTATGTACACACACACAGACAACCGCACACACACACACACTGTTGTACACCTATCTTTGTGGGGACCTGTCATTGACATGATGCATTCCCTAGCCCCTACCATAACCTTAACCATCACAACTGAATGCCCGACCTTAGTCTTTACCTTAACCTTTATCTAAACCTGATTCTAATCCTAACCCTAAAACCAAGTCCTAACCCTAAAACTGGGATCCAGCATTTTATTCCCCAACAGTATAGTGGGCTCCCCATGAATAACATAAAACTATATGTTTTTACTTTATACATGCCTGTTATACAGAACAGCCCCAAAACAACTGCCCACAGCAACATCATCATACATTGCTGTTAAGGTATGGTTAGCCAACTGGGGCTACCTCAACAACACACTAGGTTTACATGTGGAAATGATATAATGTCTAGAGCAGTGTTTTAAGGTGGTTTCCATCCACACTGAAACAAGTTCAAGAGAATAAAGAAAACGGAAACCTGATCAAGCTCATGAAAGCTACCAGTTAACCAGGTGAACAGAACTACTACACTGAGGCACCTGACAAATCATATATATTTAAATATAATTACAATTTAAGACAATATCTATATTGTTCAATTAACTATAATGAATTTTAAATTACGTGATAACAGAGTGGATAGGAAGTTGTAATTTTAACTTTACTGCTACATGTCATCTGACCATGTCAGATCAGACTTTGATCATTGCTTTGCAGAAGCTTCGTTTTCCCCATCCTCTAGACGTGGTCTACGAAAGTAGCCTAAAACCACTAGGTTAAGGTTACAGTGAGATGGTGGTAGTGGTCCAATAATACAAATGATGTGAATCCCAACCATCTGTGCTGAATGCATCCAATGCTCCATCCTATTTGCCACACCCAGACATCTCAATTATACTCCCTTGTAGGCACACACATGGACAGCTATGGACACCATGGTTGCATAGTTGTTCTCTTAGCATTCTTCTTTCCATTTCGCTTGGAGGAGTGCATATGCAGTTGGTGCTCTTTTCAGCGTAGTGACCAGGCAGACTCTTCTGCACCATTCCACTCTGACATGACAAATTTGAGGGTACATGGACGTCTGCACAAAGCCTTGCATGCACCAATCTGGTGACAAACTTACATCATGCAGACCCTCACATACTCACAGATGGTGAAAGTACGGTGGCTTAAGACTCAATCTCCACCCTTTGTAGGTTTAACAACATAAATACTTTTTTTACTAACATTAATGGTTGTGCAGCTCATTTCAGGTTTCCCAATAAGCCATGACAGCATGACAGTGAGACAGCGTGCACAATACACCTGACAGAATGACAAACAGAGTTGCTGCAAAACTGTTGCTGAATCAACACTTCTCAAACACAGTTACAGCCACAGCAAACACTGGACCACAGTGCTGGAGGCGACTTCATCTCCCAGTCAAATGTGAGGAAAAAAATTGTCTAATAACAGCCATGACCTTATGTATTACTCATTTATGTACAAAAATAAAAGGATGTGTAACCAGGTGCCATCTGATTAGCTGTATCTGCTGGAGCCAGCACTATATAGAGGCTATCGATAGTATTGCACATAATGGGAATCGTTAACTGGCTTCAGCCTCCGTCCATGGTAGTTACCACTTGGGTATTATGAATGTGACACTACTTTCTGTAGTGACAGTGAGCATTGCACTTAAACATAATTAACTAATGCAGACCAGCTGCACGTGACATATTTCGTAGGAAATTGGGTTGTAGCATGAATCATTTCTGACTCATTTTCTATGAGTAACTGCATATTCTTCCAGGTGTTCCCCCTCAGTTACTTTCTACCTCTCTATGAGTTTTTTTATTTACTTAAAAAAATCAAACCCAACAGTTATAAGGCTAATGACATAAACGTACAACATAATACCTCATCACAAACCCCCAGCCCCCACTTCCAGTCCAAATAACAGGGGGCTGGGTGTTCTGAAGTGCTCTGCTGAGTCCTGCTTGGGGAATAACAATTAGTAGCAATTATAGGAGGTTGGTTAGCAGGCCTCACAGCTGTCAGCAGGACACAGAGAAGGCGACAGTGCTCTCATTTGCATCTGAAAGCTTCAATAAGGACATATTGTATTGCGAGTGGTGCGATAATAGACCGTGCAAAAGGCACAGGGAATGCAGTTGGGGGGAGGTGCAATCTGTGCCGGTGATTTTTCTTTTCTCCCCAGTGTAGTAGAGAGTTGGCAGAATGATTTCATTCAGCAGCCAGCAGATATTAGAAAACTGTGGGTAGAGGGAGAGAGGAAAAATGTCAGATTCTACCTTAAGATCCGCTATTACTAATGCCACTTTTTCTCTGCGGAGTAGAAATGTAACTACTCAGAGCAGTAAATTGATTGCACTAAACAAATGCATGTGTTGATTAGTAGGTAGTCAATTTTTCAGGTATTTATTTTCCCAGAAATGTGAGAGGTGGGCTGATTGTGAAGGAGTTGAGGATGTTCAACTTCATTAATGGCGAGGCAGTTTTCTGTGCTAAAAACATTATCATTAACATTATCTCCCCATACCTTTTCAACATTGGTGGGTGACAGTTTTTCTAAATTCCTGAATTAGACAATGTGAAAATCATACACTAAAGAGTACACTAAAGACTAAAGGCCTGAGGCCTATAGAGTCCATCTTAGGAGATGAAATGTTACCATCCAAGTGGATGGTTTCATGGAAAATACCTTCAATCATGATGTATGTAAATTTCTATTATGATGGTTATACACTATATATTGTGATCATATCGTAATTTTTCTGGAAAGCCAACTGAAACTTTTTAAAGGTGAAATGGAGATGAATTATAAAAACAAAAATAATAATTGCTGTCATTCTCATTGCAACAACCTTTTTTTTTTTTGCATATATAGGGGAAGAAAGAGCTTGTTGTTGTCCACTGGTCCCTTACGGCAATAGAACAGTGAGGTAACACTTTTATTTTCAAGGCGAGGACATGGTTACAGCATGTTTTGAGATTATTCACGGAAGTTAATGTGCTTGGTCTGTTTCTGTTTGTAGCACTAGTTTAAAAATATGTTTCTTTAAAAGGCCACTGTAGCAGTGTGATGTGATGATGGGGGAATTCAAAATGAAAACATAGACTTTTAATTTGAAGTATATGTTTTTTAAAATACAGATCAACTTTACAAAGAGTTAAATATTGAGTTCAATTTTACATCCTCTACAGTGTTAATATGGCAGTAACTCTGTACAGTGTTAAAAAAGAATATATGGATAGTGTTAACTTTTGACACTACACACCATTGTAGTATAAATTCAACACTCACCTGTGTTCACTGGTGTTAAATTTCAACTATTAAGAGAGTTGTATTTAACACTTTCAAAAGTGTAGTTTAACTCTATGTAGTGTGACATATAGACTGTCAGTGTTGAATTTAACTTGATAGGTGCTGAATTAACACTGCTGATTTTGCTGTGTAATTTTATACATTATTAGCAAACAAACACAGCTGTAGCTTGTTGGCTATCATGTCACACTTTACTGACATGTAGATGTACACAGGCCACTGTTCAGAGCTCCCATAGTAGAATATGGTGAGGATGTGCAACCAAGGTAATCTGTTATTGGCTATAGTGGAAAATCCAATTATAGATGACTTTGATGGAAATATTGGGTCATGACCAACCTGCAACTACATGCATTCAGTGGAAGGATTTTTCACACACAGAACATAAAGTGTCAGAGTGCCTGTGAAAAACGGCCTTTGGATGAACCTTCAAAAATCCATATTGGTTTATTTTGACAAGTCATTGTACTACCTGGATGACATCTCCAGACATACTGTTGCTCACTTTACTGAACACAGCCTAGAGCTAGGCTGGGATATAAAAAGACAGTGAGACAGCTTGCAGACAACAGAAACCACATGCAGTCTAATTTCAGAAGGTATTACGGCCTTGTTCTGATGCCAGGCAACCAGAATGGGATTTCTACACTTTTCGCATACATTTAAAGCACTGAGTAGCCCAAAATACCTACAGTTGCAGTGGCAAGTTTTCAGACCCCTTAATTGTAAATGGATAATGATGATGTTTTTGCCCATTAACCTATACACAATAACCCATGGTGCCAAACTGAAAACATGTTTCAAGAAATGTATGCAAATTATTATAGATCAAAAACTGAAATTTGTCATTTACAAAAGTATTCAGGCCCTTAATTCAGTAGTTTGCAAAAGCCTCTCTGGCAGACATTACAGCTTGGGTAAGTCTCTGCGAGCTTTGCACAACTGGATTTGGGCCTTGATCTCTACCTGACCTCAATTTTATTGTGCAGGTCTACAGTGTTCTTTGGATTCTGCAGCTTGGTTTTTACCTGTACTATCATGGCCCATTAAATTCACATTAAATTCAGCATATTTCTACGGTATGTACAGTATTTCATTCTTGCGACATGGAATTAATGGTAGAAGTACTCCTCTGAGAGTCGCCACCCTAATGTGGTGGAGGGGTTTGTGTGTCCTGGTGACCCTGGGAACTGTGTTGTCGGGGGCAATAGCCCCTGGTAGTGTCTCCCATGGCAAATTGCTTCTGGGGGAGGGGCCAGACTAAGGAACCAGGGAAACCAGGCTTCCTTCTGGAACCAGACCTGGGAGTGGAGTTTGCAGGGGAGTGTCTGGTGGCTGGGCGTTGACCCATAGGGCCCAGTCGGGCACAGCCCAGATAGATGACATGGGGCTGCCACTCTGTGGGCCCACCACCTGCAGGAATGGGACCTATAATTTGATCTCTCTGGTGGAGAAGGAACTGGTTTATGCGGAATGTGGAGTGGTGGGAACTGGGAATGTCTTTAGGGTCTTTAACTCCAACCTCTGGAAGAACATACCTCACAGGGGAGTATGGGGACATGGAATCCAAGTGTGTCAGCCTCCACTGTGGACACAGCTGTCAGGAGCTGGTCGGAGGATTGTGGTATTACTTTGGAATAACAACAAAAACAATCAAGAGCAATTTAAAACAGAGGCGAACCAGAAAACATGAAGCAAACCATGAACAAAATTAGGGCTGGGCAATAATTCAAACTGATTTGATTAATTATAATATGAGCCTTTGCATGTATAAAATATCTACTTTGTGAAAAGGACATTATTACAATTTGCACAAAGTCAAAATAAGTTAGTCAAAAAGTAACACTGATCATGAACTGTGACATGATACAATTCAGGTGCAGTAGCTAGCGCTGCCTGGCTGTCTGCAGATTACAGGCTGATCTCCAGTACACAAACACAAACAGCAGGAGCAGATTAATTAGTGTGCAGATTTTTTTACCCCGTCTGTGCTGAAACCGACTATTTAAGTGGGTGAAGGTGCTCTATTTAGTTGAAGCAGCCGATAGTTGTATTCAGTAACTGTTTCTGAATACAGCCATGGGCTGTTTTAGTCTTGCAGGTGAAAATGATAAATTTACCACTCAAAGCACTTTACACTACAAGGCACATTCACCCATTCACACAAGTGTTTTTCTATACATGCAGTGGTCTTGCTGTCACACACACACTCACATACCAGTTATACATTGGGAGCAGTTTGGGCAATTTGGGCCCAAGGACATTTCAACATGCAGACTGGCAGGACAGGTAGGTGGTAAATTCATTAAAATCATGAAGTCGTTTTAAAAGTTTGAAATTTTTTTTTATTATATATATTGTCCAGCCCTAAACGAAGTATACCTGAATTGTCAAACCACCACCAGGTTATATTTTGGACTAATTACTCTGTTTCCAGTGTTTAGAAGAGAAATATTCACTGAAAAAATAAATATTCCAGCATATGAAAAGAAAGGCAGCTAAAAGCCACCGCTCTAAAAGCACTCAACATTTGCTGCGTGCATGTGATTGCATTAACACTAATGGAATGCATCATCAGTTGTTAGAAGCAGGACTTAAAATTGATCCATGCATGCGAGAGTGGATAGGGAGCACAAAGAGAAGAGAGGGAACAACTGGAGACAGGAGAGAGAAGATGTCAAAAGGGATAAGAAAGACAAAGCAAAGCAGATAAGTGCTTGTGGCAATAGAAATGTCTCAAAATGTCTTCTTAACTTCAGAGTTCTACACAATCAACAAGTGTGTTCAAGTGGAGGGCACAGGAGCGGAGTCAGCCTAATGGTGTGTGTGTGCATGCACGTGTGTGTAATATAGGGGATATAAATGACAGATGGCCTACATTGATGAGAGTGCTTTCATGTCAACTGAAGTGGAAGACAGAAGGAGGGAGAAGAACACACCTTACTTACACATTCTCACACTGGAATAATATTAAGCTGATAAATGCATAAAAATACACCAAACTTACATATGCCAGCTTCTTTGCAATGACATGATAGGTATTTTTCCCTTCTAAAGTGCTATGTCCCAGTATAGCCACTTTCTATCACAGTTTTACACACCGCGTCAAGCCATGAACACTGTTTCTGAATAGTTCCTTGGTCTCTGTAAAATAGCTCTGCTGAACCTAGGAAGCAATTACCTGATCCAGTCTGTAAATGTAAGACTTATGCAGAAAAAGAGAAAGCCGCTCAAAAAATTGGGTATGATGTTCGTCTTAAAGCACTGAACTTTAACTGTAAGTGAAAGCAGCAGACTGCCCCAACGCTGAAAGTCCCACTTTATGTTGACTACTAGTGGGGCAGAGTGGTCTCAAAAGGACGAGTATTGTGAAATACATTGTTCGACTGTGTGTATGGGGCAGACTAGCAGCCTCCAACCATCACTGTCTGTTCATGACTGGGTTGATGTCGAGATAAATGGTAAATGGTAAACAGACAGCATTTATATGGCATTTCTCTGGTCATATTGACCACTCAAAACATTTTACTCTACAGGTCACATTCCCCCATTCACACACATATTCATACAGCACCTAAAACAGACCTTCTCATATTCAGCCAGAGCATAGTTTCTCCTTGTACAACCTTGTACATGACTGTTCAGGACATAGTTGTGGGCATCTAAGTTTCTCATTTGGTATACCTGCTTGGACAGTTGTCAGACCATCCATCCACTGAGTTAGCGTGTATGGGTCTGCCAGTCTGGTCGCTCTGGTTAATGTTAACTTTTTCAAGTAACACTCACAGTCATGGAGAGTGAGTGACCGTACATATTCACATAAACGCGCATTTTTTTCAGCCACTGCTAAAAAACCAAGCCAACAAAACTTGTTCATTACTGTTAGCGAACGTGTGTAGGAAGACATTTTGCCTCTACCTAAGCTCCACCCATAAAAATGTCATGACCACACAGAAGTGGTCTATACTGCAGCCAGCAGCCAGAGGTGTTTTCACTTTTGGAGACCTGTCATGTTGTCCAGCCTTACATCTAGTCACAGGGTTAAGATTAATATTATGATTCTGTTAAGGATAGGGGCGTTTGTGGTCATGACTGAATAGTCACTAGGGTTAGAGATTGGTCATGGTCATTAAAAGACAACCTTACCAACTCACAGTGTCTTCCTGATGATTCACAATTTTCAGTGATTACCACAAATTATTACAGATAAAAGAAAAAAAAGAAAGTAAACTCACGGAAAAATAGCTTTTCTCAAAAGGTGCTGCTAATATTCACAATCAGTTACAACATTAATCACAACAAAACTCAGTGACATGTGTCATGGACTTAATAGTCATAAAACTGGATTGTGTTTCAGTCAACATCAAATGAAAATAAAAAGTATTTTAAGAGAAAAACACCTCTATTGCTTAATGTGCAGCATTTCATCAACTGTGACACATGTCCTAAATCTTCCTAAATTGCAATCAGTGAAAATCACAGAAATTGTCCTCACTGTCAGTACGGAGTGAGGTGATATAGAGAAAGACCATGAAGAAATCAGGACCTAAGCAGATGAAATTAAAGAGCAGTAAACAGTGTAGACAGAGCAGAACAGCAGACAGGAAATTAATAAAAAAGTAAAAATCACTGGGCTGTGAGGAAACTAAAGGAAGCACACATGAAATCATAATGTCACTGTTTCATCTATCAAACACAAACATGCACTAAATTGCTCTCTCTCTCTCTTTCACACATACACACACAGAATTCTCCAATTCTTACAATGCAGTTACAGTACAATATTAGTTAGATCCCACCTAGTATTTTTTATCATTGACTTTGACAGACTGCCAATATTAAAAGTCCAGTTTGCAATATCGTTCGTGATGTTCAGTTTATTTGCCAATCTAAAACGAGTGACAAGTCATTTCATATTTGATTTCATTAATATAATGGCAGTATCATGCTTCAGAGTAAACTGAGTTAAATTTTCACTGGTTGCAATTATGCAGCTTCAAACATGAAAATAGGAAAAAAAGAATTTTAAATTTAGCATTTGTCATAGGATTTTATTTTAATACTGGTTCACCCTGAACTTCCACAACATCAATGCTGAATGTTAATCATAGAAAAATCGACTTTTAATACATCTAATATCCATTTCCCCACATGCAGTTAACTGGTTGAATTTGTCTGTTGAATTTGTTTGCAAATGTTTACTCATTTTACAATATAACAAACTGATGGCCAAAAAGTCAACTTTGAAATATCTCATAAGCCAGTGTCCCTGGAACATGGACACGTAAAATACACTTACATTCCTGCTCTCCAGAGGACTTTTTTATTTGAATTTTATTTCACTCCAATCACTCCATGACCTGTCCTCTAGCGCCACCCTCAGGAAAAACGTCACTTTTAGCCTGCAGGACTGGTTTATTTTTTAATTCTTGAATGACTTTAGTCAAGTTCAGTGTGACAATTTTATCAGTACCTTTTTTTTATTAGTATTTCTGTCTAGATGTAATATCAACTCTACCTTATGATTCCCCAAATATATACATTTCATTTTCAGACTTACCAAAAAAGACACAAGGAGTTATTCATGTATTGGCCCTTGCCCAATTCTGCCTTATACTGCCCATTGTGTGAGAGGGGGCGGCACATTGTAGCAGACTGTTATGCAGTGCTTTTGCCAGCTTCAAAATGTTGCATAAGAGAGGTATAAATAAATTCTCTCTTGAGCACAGATGGTGTTGAGGAACCCCTGTGGGTGAAGGGATACTTACACACACAAACAAGTTTTTTGCTGGTGGATCCTAAAAAAAATCTTATCTTGATGAAAAACGGAACAACTCCAATTCTAATCATGTTAATATTTGTGTTAATGTTTAGTGTCAATATTTCTGCCTACATGGCCAAAAGTATGGCATTCCAAACTCACCCCATATCTCATTCCATAACACTTGCCACTCTTCACAAAATGTTGAACCTGGCTGCAGGGGTTCACTCCTCAGCCACAACATTAGTGAGGTTCATGCTGCGAGGTGACAAGGTCTGACTCACAGTTGGCTTTTAATTGCACAGGTGTTGAGGTTGGTCAGATTCATCCACACTAGACTGAAAACCATTTTTTGGTCCACACTCAAACTACTGAAAGATAGCTGAAAAAAAAAAACACTGCTATCTAAAATATCCTTTTTCCTTTCACTGGCACTAAGGGTACCCAGCACTGATACATTTAGGTGAACTTGATACAACATGCAGAGACTGTATCCCATTATTCATACAAGAGTTGCACACTGGGCACATATGCTGAAAAAGCCTTTCTGGCTTCTGCAGACTTTATCACACCCCTGCCTTTCCTGGGCCCTCTCCAGACAAGCCGGTTGAGAGTATGTCCATCTCAAACTTCCGCTGGCTATGCCAGATGATTTCCTGTTGGCTTCCAGCACCCGTGAATGGAATAAAATTACTGGATCACATGCCTCTTGTAGACTTTCCTCTTATGGTACTGAATGCATCAAATTCTGATAATAAAAAATCATTTTGGGGGGTATGTTATCTTCATTCACAGTGTATTCACTGTATTCACTTTTCCAACTGTGTATGGGAAAAATGCCTTTGGGTCAGTGTGCATCAAGAAGTTGAACAGTTGAGGTTGTAATACCCTGTGAGGCTTCACAGCCCAGCTCTGAGGGCTTGGGTCAGAGCAATTGAAAACAGCCCCAAACCAAAAGGATATGGAGATAATAGTGTTTGTAGCTGCTGTTGATGTCCACAACTTCAACTGTTATCTCAATCTATTTACCTGGAAAGCTCATGTGATTACCACACTGAAAGTGTTTGATGCAGAGTTAACGCAATGTCTAAATAAACTGAAACCTCAGACAGTGAGATACGAGTTATCAACTTCAGACTTTCTACATAATCACTCAAAGAGTTGAACTGTGTGTTCATTTAACAAGGGTTGTTTAACTCATCTCTTTGTACAATAGGCTACGAACCTGTCATTTCTCTACTTAAGTCTGTGAAGCAGGAGAGAGAATGTTACCAGTTTCCTTCTTAGTCCTTCCAGTCAGAAATGAGTTGCAAACATATTTTCATTATGTTGTAAAATACAACAATGTTGTGAGTCTCTAAGTCATCCCAAGGCTAAATTTGCACCCAAAATGCTACTGAAGCTTAAATAAAGGGGTAGTTCAACGAGTTCCCAAAAAATTGTTTTCCCGCTTGGCTCTAGTAGTACAGTGGTGGAAAAAAGTTTTCGGACACCCTTAAAATTTTACACAATCTCAAATATTCTCATGAAATATTTGGGGAAAAATTCATTCATTCATTCACATTCACATTCAGTTCTGACCTCGATGGAACAGTGCACGTACAGAAGGGAGCGTGTGGTTTTCGAGAATGGCACAATACTTGGCAGAGTTCAATGTGCCATCACGGACAGTGAGATGACCAACACCAGCAGCACTCACGCATCCCCAAACCAGCCTTGATCTTAAGCCATGATCTAAAAGTCGGCCACATACAGTGCAGGTGGGACACTGGACACCAGTTTGGTTTGACCACTGCTGCTGAAGCTCCTGTGATGTCATTCAGCGGTTTTCCCTGCACATGCGGATCAGGATGGGTCATTTCTTGCTGAAGAAACCCTTGACGCCAGATCTTGGTTTGTCTTCCAAGCTGTTGGTTCGTCTGTATTTCTGCAGAGTGTATCCAACTGCTGAAGGACTGCATCTGCACTTCCTGGCTATCTGGCAGCAGCTGTACCCTTCCTAGGCTGAGAATCTGTATCTTCAGGTGTGTTTCCTGCGTTAGGTTCCTTGTTTTAGCCATTTTTGTCTCTGAGGAACTTTCAAATGTGCTGGCTTTATATAGACATGAAGCACGGTGACAAAAACTGTGTCTTTTAATAAAAAGCAGGACCTTCATTAGTGGATCACTGGTACCAAAATGACACAATACTCAAAATTTCTTATGTATTTTTATGGAACCAATCAATTTTAAGTTTTTAATGGCTTTTTTAGGATTTGTTTAGTATTTTGGCTGTGACTGTACTAAAAGAAATTGCATTTGAAGACCTAAGAGTGATTCTTAATGCAATATTTCACAATGCATGGGGTGTCCAGAAACCTTTTTCCACCACTGTATGTAGCTATGCAGACCTCAGTTTTATTTGCATATTGAAGCATCCTCCAGATATCAAGCTCTAAGAGTCATCGTTTCATATAACTGTCAATACCTGTCCTCAAGGCTCGCACTTCAACTGAGCTTTGTATGCTTAACTGCAATCCTGTTGATGAATGAGTATTTCTACTGTTTTTTTGTCTTCCAACTTGTGCACACACTGTAACTACACTGTGCTGATTGCTGCTCTGCTGACAGTCTGCTTTTCCTACAGAGTTTACCCACATATCTTGATCATATGTTCATTCCATCCAAGACTTTTATACAATGGGGTAATCATACACATACATACTGTGTAACATAAATAAAGCTTATCTTTAAATAAAAAACTGTGTGTGTGAGAGCGTACCTCAGAGTGTGTGACAGGCACAGAACTGATGCCAGCATTGACTGCAGTCCAGGAGCGAGCAGTGAGAACGCAGGCAAACAGTGGGTACAGATCTCCAGCTCCCAGTCTGCGGCTATAACGCTCCACCTTGGACATGTCGCCGTTAATCAGAGCCTGCCACAGCCGACAGTAGTCCAACCTGAAGTCTGGTTGCAGGATCTGGAGGGAAGGGGAGAATGGGTGATGAATTCTCTTTTCTGAGAACTTTATCTACTTTAGTGATAATCTATGCTACTGTAAAGTATAAAAAATACATTGCATTTGAATTACAAATACAGTATACTTATGGCTATGTGAATGAACACAACCACTAAAACAGTTAACAGAACTGGTGTTTTTCTGATGGCAAGCCTAAATGGGTTTTCATCCTTGTGAGAGCACTAGTAACTCTTACTGGTAGGTCAGTGCTCCTGCACAATTGAGGTTGAACAAGGAGTGATAGCAAGGATTTTTTTTACATGTCACACCCTCCTGGTGAAGATCATCAGTAGCTAATTCAGAGAAAGTCTTCACTGCCTTAGTTGGCATGCTAACAGTCCTTTAGTGGAAAAGTGTGAAACCAACAGCAGGATGTAAATCATGCCATCTGCATGCTTGAGCATGTGAATGTGCATTGTCATGCACAAAAACAGCAATATGAGGACCCACTGATAAAAACATTGCTCATAGCACCTCTAGTGGTCAGACACTCTAAAGTGAACCTTTAACCTTAACCTGCCTATATTTCTCAATAAAAATATTTCTGTTTTTATATAGTCATGAGTAGCCATGGGGTGATATATGATTTTATCGCCCATCACAATAAAAAACACAATAAGTTGATCATAATGATTTTCCATCATCGGGATAATCGTGAAGCTTTACAGTTAACCATAACATTAATTTGACCACAGCCCATAAGGAACAGTTCAAATCAATTAGAATTTATTTACTTTGACAGAAAATCCATCTTCTCATTTGACATAGCCTGTTGTATTTATTTCCCCTTACTTTTGAAGGGGGACCTTATGATTTAAAATTACCTAAAGATTGTTTGATGCCCTGATTATGAGTTAAAATTTTCTTTGTTATAATTTATTGGCATGCAGCATGTTTCTGCCATTAGGTATCTTGATACCAAGGACCATCAACAGTCTATATTTTAAACAGCCTTAATAAAGTGTGCTCTGTAGGTTTATGTAATCATTTCTTTACTAGGCATGTATGGACATTTAGATCTACCTCAACAATAACAAATTAAACAAATTAGCATTTCTCTTTTTACATTTTTTACTTTAGACACGCTCAGTCCCTCAGCCAAAAACACCCTGCCATTTCCAGCACTTTAGACACAGACAGAATATGTCGTACCCTACTAGTAATGATACTGGAAATGACTGCATGTGTATGTGTGTGTTTGAGGAGTGGATTAATATTCTACTCCAAAATGACAGCTGAAATTTGGAGTCATTAAGAATAAATGGGTGCCATTATGGTTGGACAGAAGTCTGTGTGTGTGTGTGTGTGTGTGTGTGTTGTGTATTGTGTGTGTCAAGATGAGGGACTTGCATATTTATCACTAAATTCTCTTCATGAATACAGAAGCAAGCAACTCATGTCAGACCTCTGAGTGTTTGTAAAAGCAAGTGTGTTAACAATCAAAAAGTGTGTGTGTGTGTGTGTGTGTGTGTGTGTGTGTACATGAGAGTGCACATATGTGCCTTTATAATTAAGGCTGTGGTGAACCAATCCAAACACACTGCACTCTGCTAAGAACAACATCAAATGAGTTGTTTATCAAAAAGCTTTTATCCTGCTGTAGCTCTAATAAAAGTGTGCGTCTGTCTGAAAGTGTGTGTAGTGCCCATGTTTTTGTTTTGTGCATCTTGATTGTTTGTTTGCTGCTCTACCTATATACTCAAGGCCTCAGCCAGCAACATGAAAAATTGACTGCATTATTAGAACAAATGGTATTTTCTTTATGTCCTGGAAGCCTGAAGATTTCCCACCTGATAAAGGCCGTGATCAAGCAGGACAATCTCGGTCTTCTTGTTCCGGGGGCACTTTCGGACCAACACATTTCCTGGGTGCGGGTCACAGTGAACAAAGCCGTGGACGAAGATCATTTCACTGTACATTTTACCCAGTTTCTCTGAGATCTGTTAGAAAGATAATGGGGAATAATACAAAAAATGACTATATTACATTTAGAAGACAAGAGCTTAAAAATATCAATAAATTGATACAAGGTTTAAAATGGCTGATCTGATTGCTATTGCCTCACCTTTGATAAGTGTGACAAGACTGGTTTATCATTTTTATCGTTATTAATGATTTCTGTACATACAGTGGCAAGAACAGGTGAATTCACCATTTGGAATTATTTGCATTTATGTATAAATTTGTTTGAAAATAAGGTGATCTTCATCTAAGTTACAATTATGAACCAGCACAACATATTTCAACTAATAACACACAAATCCACACTGAAAACATCATTCGCAGTGTAGGCTGGAAAAACTATGTGAACACCTCTCAGCTAATAACATCAACAGGTTTACTAGACTCAACACTCAACACTCAATTGTTTTAAGTTGCCATTCACAAGAAGCATCCGCTGATGTAAATCATGCGTCTCTCTCTCTCATTTCTCTCTTCCCAACTCAACCGGTCAAGGCAAACAAGTGCAGTTCTGTTGGAGGTTTTTTCCTCTTAACAGGGAGTTTTTCCTCTCCACTGTTGCCGTGTGCTTGCTTCTGGTGGGAACTGTTAGCTTCCTCTCTTTAACTATTACCTATTACTGATGCTTGAAAAAAATGCACAATTAATGAGAAGATTAATGAACATTAAAGTGTCACAGACAAGCTAAAAAGTAACCAACTGCCACAGGCTGCTGTGTGAAATCGTAACTAACTAGTCATTTATCTCAGATGTTCAGAAGCTGACACGTGAGTTCAGATGATTTTGTCGCAACATGGTTAAGTCACCAAATTATCCCTGTGGTCTGATCTCAGGACGCTCAGAGTAGCTACAGGGTTTTGAAGGTAGGAGGAAAAGGTTCAGATGTTCTCCAGCTGTCTGTGCAGAGCTGAGCTACATCTGAGCCTTAGACAACAGCAGCACGTTTGACTTTACTCCAGACTTCTTTGAGCAATATCAAGTAACTGAATAGAGTATCCAGATAAAACAGGAACAAAATCAAAACTACCTCTAGTTTTAATCAGGTGAGTCCGATTCAAGCAGCCTCTCAAAAATCATTTCTTTCACCTCTTTGTTCAATTCAGTTAATTGATTATTATTCAGGTTAACTGACAATGTTTAAAGAATTTGGTGAATAGTGTTTCAGAGGACCCAGGACACCGTTTTTGTCCCTTTACAAGAAATCAGAAAACTGGTAATTAGAAAACATGTAGCTTACTTTGTAAGATGAAAACAACAGTAGATGGCAGTATGTTTTGTGAAGAATACAGCCTATTTTTCTTTATGCTAGGAGCCCTGTAACTGCACAGATGGAGCTACGGTTACGTCCTCCAAGGGCTGTGATTAAACGAGCATGGCTACTCCCCTACATCACACCTAATGCTACTGTTCTAGGCTTGCCAGCTTTGAAACATGCTTGGCAAAGTAAGTGCTCCCTTTGTTAGCTTTACATTAAGTTACTTTTTTAGGTAAAACCTGTTTCTTTTTGAGTTGACTGTCATGATGTGGAGTGTTTTTGCTTGTAAGCAGCAATTTTTCAATTCACTTTAGTGTTTAATTTCCAGTGTCAGTAGCTCCCTGATGAGTGTGTTTGCTTCCTTAGTTTTCGATAGCTGTGTGCTTCATGGCCTGTCATCCCAGGTCACATGTGACTTCGTTGATACTGAATACTTGACCTGCTCATGCGCGAGATGGATGTAACAGCAGTTTCATACTAATCATCTTAATAACATTAATGTCACACTTGTCGCTCGTCACCAGATTGTTCCACATGCTCTGTGGTACCACACTCTTGGTCTCTCAGATTTCCTTGTGTTTTGAGACTGAGTTTTTGTGCTTTTTGCTCATGCACGCGTCCTTGCTGCTACACTGACCTGCTCCAAGCCTCCAGTCTCTGCTGTTCCCTCCATGCCACTCTATTCCCCTGCCGCTGCCTGCCAGTCTCCATACCCCTCACTTGCTACCATTGAAACCACTTACCTTATCTCAGCTGGTGTCCTTGTCTGTGTCTGTTCTGGGGTGCCTAATACAACTGTTTTGGCTAAACATTAACAATTAGGAGCAGCGAAAGACGAAAGGTGCAAATGCATGCTAACAGATGGTGGTAATGGCTGTAGCTAGTGACAACCTGTTTTAGCTGGTATAAGGGGGTGTGCCAGGGTTCTAACCCCCAAATTTACTGTGCAGAATCTGGTTGCAAAATGCATCACAAAAGCAAGATGGCAGCTCCCCTATTAGAGGTATTTTGGATTCATGTTTGCATAGCAGAAGTGATGATGCATCATCCATCTTTGTACAGTCTATAACACATACACAAAAGTGCATACACACACACACACACACACACACAATTATACACAGCAGCAGCAAGCCAATGACAGACACTAATGACCATTAATTAAAGGCTCATCAGATTGTCACTGGAGAGAAAGTGAAGCAGACACACACATACACACTAATGATCACGATTTTATATGTGGATTGCAAACAGAAGAATGAGTGAGATGCACTGCTACTACTAACTTTCCCATTTGGCCTGAAATATCCTGTTTCTGTCTCCTTCACAAAATGTTGTTCCAAAGCTCTCTCAGCTTCAATAACACATCCTGTGTTGTTGTTTTCTTTTCACTGGGGCTGAAGGTTATGACACAGCATTTTCTGTGTCACATCAGATTGGACGGGCCAGGCATACAGAGTATTTTTTTAACTGAAATACTGGTATTTCACTGGCACAATCCCCTAAATGTCAAAGAACCGATGAGCATGCTCTTGGTCGTGCTCCAGACCTGATGTGCTTTCTTCAGTCTTGGAGACTGTAGGACCTTCTGCTGCAAGACTGCTGTTTGGTCTCTGGGTTGTAGCCCCAGACCCCACTCTCATCACTGGTGATGATCCCCGGCATGAAGGCTGGGTCATCCTGGGCCTATTGATGGAGATCTTCACAACTTGGCAGTGGTGCTGCTTGTGCTCCACGGTGTGGTCACAAAAACGTGGACGTGAAATACTGACTCAAAAGTTACTGCTCATATCTGCTGCATGCGTATTACTGTGAAGCGCTCCTTTAGTAAAACAGTAACAGTCTCTGAACTTTTTGATCGTACATGCTACAATTAAACAATTAACATCCAGCCATGATCTGTGGCATGAATAAAAATGCTGAGCAAGACCAGTTGATTCTGATTTTGCACCAAGATGGCAAGAGGGTTCATTGTTGGGGTGCAGATGGCAGGAGCTTCAGTCACAAAGACTATTCAACTGGCTGGTGTTTCAATAGGAAAAGTGACAAAAGTGACATCTGCATTTAGCATCTATAGGCAAGACATCAGTATATATGGTCGGAAATTCTGGTCGACAGTGCACATTTGATGACTGTGCTGCTCATACATCAGTGCGACATGTGAGGACAAACAGAAGAGCAACACTTTCTCAGGTGACTGAAAATGTAAATGCAGGACATGATCAGACTGTGTCAGCAAGAATAGTACATGATTAACTACATGGAAAGGGATATTATAATAGTGCTGCAGTGCATAACCCAACTCATTACAAAGAGGAATGCAGATTTGAGAGTCCAGTGCTGCGAAAACAGGCACTCGTGACTCGCTATCATAACCCTGTCACGCCACTCACCTGCTCCTAAGCCTCCAGTCTCTGTTGTTCCCTCTGTACCACTTTCACATTCCCCTGCCACTGCCCTCCAGTCTCCATACCCTCTCACCTGCTACTTGCCATTCCCTGGCCTCCTCACACACCAGGCCACCACCTGCTCCCTGGATCACCAGCCCCCCCCCCCATTTTTGGTAGATTACTTTGAAACATGAATGTTGTGATTCATGTGCTTTGCCTTTCAGTGAGCAGGGAGAACAGCAGGAAGTACCTCATTGACATTGATGCCATGTTTCTTCATGTATTCTCTGTCGTTGACCTGCCCCCCCTCAGCAAACTCCATAGTCAGGATCCTCTTTGTGGATAGATCCCAGTAGATCGTTGGAACCTGAGGAGAGAAAGGAACAAGAAGATCAATTTTAATCATTTTAGATTTCTTTTCATTACATTTTTGGCTGTGACAGGTGTCCATCACTTTTTCCACTAGATTTCATTCCCCTTCACTTCAAAATACTTTTGTAAGGTTTTTTTATGTAAGAAAAACACTCACACACAACTGCTCTGGCTCCATGATAAATCACTGACTGATTATCAGCCACCCAGACCAGTTGGACCTGGCAGTGATTTCTTACTATGAAAGTACTTTGAATCTGTGTTTCTGTATACTGTGGAGGGGCCTGTCAGATAAAGACAGAGTCCTTCCCCTCACCTCACCTCTGTTCAAGAGGGCTTCAAACAGTCCTCCTCTTTTTGGGACTCTGATCCACTCTCAGAATAAAAAAGAAATAGTGGTGGGTTAGGGTAAAGGTTAGGGTTAGGCATTTAGTTTTGTTGATTAAGGTTAGGGTAAGTCTCCATCCAGAAAATTAATGCACGTCTATGTAATATCACCAAAAATGACTGAGATCAACATCTGTGTGTGTGTGTGTGTGTGGACAGGGTGGTGTGAGGGAATAATGACTAGAAAGACAGGAGAATAAAGCAAGGAGGAGGGAGGAAAGCATTCACATTTAGATTTATCATGCATTCTAAATTTTCTTTCTGTATGGCTTTTCCATATTTAGCTCTGAAGTTGGTCGTCTTTTATGGTTGTGTGGTACTATTGTTCACTGTGTCTGCATCAATAGGACATACAGTAACTATCATGGCAGTGAAACCACTTGGCTTATTGAAGCCATTGTATTTCAGATAATATTTCCAATAATCACAGCATCTTTAAATTGGCTGAAGACTTATGATCTGATTTGGCCTTACATATAAACATGCTTATTCAATGAGTAACTCTGCAGAATAAGTCATTAGTATTAGTCACACAATGAATTAGTTAGATTTGTCCAGTTAGCTCATGACTTAATATGCCATCACACCACACAAGAGGTAAATATCAGTAATATGATTGTGATCGAATGGTAATCTAAAGCATCTGTTTGAACTGAACAATTTATCATTAGTGACTGAACAAATGTCTAATAGCTTACTATTGTCATGTTTATTGCTAAATGACCGTACTATTTACTACAATCCAATTTATATAGTATGGATATATTAAATGACTTTTTAAAATGAAACTTACTAAAACTATGGCTAACTGATCAAAAAGAAAGGCACAAGAAAATCTATGATCATTAACTCCTTAAAAAGATGGTAAAAGAAAATGTTTGTTTTTGTCACATACTGAGCAGGAGCTGAGGCCTGTCAAGCCTTGGAAATTGGATTTTTCATTATTATTTTCATTTTAAACTCCTCTCAGGCCAACTGTATGTATTGAAAGGCATTTGAACAAACCTGTCTTTCATTCGGCCAAGTTGTATGTCTCCATCACATACCTACTTATATAGAAATAAAACTTTAAAAAAATGCTGAATTAAAAAGAAGCAAATTACAGAAAAGAAGACAAAACTAAAGAAGTTTTAGCTCTCTGGATTTGAACACTGAACAAAGAAAGACAGCTGGAAAAAGAAGTCTAATTCACATTCACCAGAGCTAATAAAATTCTCAAACAGATGTATTAAGAAAAAGCACACAAGGAAATTAAATGATAATGGACATAAAGTCCAACTCTGTCTAGTAAAGGAAATATGATTTGTGGTGTTCTGCTAACCCTGCTCTGTTAAAATTCAGGAAGAGCTGACAGGCAACACAGAGGAACCTGTCATACACAGTCAAAAAGTCTGACCTCTATTAACTGCATTGAGTACAATTTTAAATACTTGGGCCTTAAGTTATAACATACTGTCTCACATTATTACCAGCTCTTTACTAGTATGAGTGCACATATGGGACCAACAGGGTCAAAAATAAAATCCTATTGTGAACACCATAGACCTGTTGTTATAAAAAGGAAGCCTGGCAGAAAAAGGTCAAATTTTAATATGTGTACTCATGTGTGTACCTTGAGGAAGGGGTAGTGGGCCAGCATGTTGGCCACCTTCTCTGCATTGTGTCCCTCGTTGAGGAAATCCAGCTCCAGCGGCATGTTCTTCTTGGCCTCTTCCACCAACCACATGAAGGCAAAGTCTGGGAAGAGCCAATGGACTGCCCTCAGCAATACCTTCAAATTACAAAATATCAGAATCAGGACAGGCATGTACATACACACTCAGCAAGCACTTTACTAAGAACACCATGATCATATTGGGTAGGTCCCCCCTCTTTGCTCTTGGAACAGCCTCAGTTCTTTGTGGCATGGATTACACAAGAGAACCATACTTTTGAAATTCTGGTCCATGCATCATGTTATTTTTGCAAATGTATCAGCTGCACACTGATGCTGACAATCTCCCCTTCTACCACAACCAAAGGTTTTCTACTGGATTCACAAACCAGTCTGAGATGACTCTTGCTTTGTGACGTGCAGCATTATCAAACTGGAAGAAGTCATTAGATGATGGATAAATTGTGTAAAAGGGATGCCCATGGTCAGCAATAATACTCAGATAGGCTGTGGCATTCTAACTATGACTGATGGGTGTTACGAGACCCAAAGCGTGCCAAGAAAACATTCCATACATCATAACACCACCAACACCAACACCAACAGCCTGGATTGTTGACACAAGAGAGGTTGGGTCCAAGGAATTCAAGATTCAAGACCAGTTTTATTATAATCATACAACACAAGATTGGACAACAAAACTACAGGTGTAATCCACTACAATACTCAAAAAACTGCATTTTTTGAGTTTGCATCTGGAGGAATGTACAGCAGCAACAAACACATTGGTGAATCCTCCATGCAGACACTGTTGACAGTTGACATCCAATATCAAAAACTCAACATCTGGTAAACACTGTTCATCCAGCTTGGATGTTTTGGCCACCAAGGATAACTGATGTAAACACAGGGTCTGTCTCCCCTCATCCCACCATAGTCCTGTGATCTGATAGCGTGGAACACGGTCCACCTATCAAGTGCAATAGCTCAATCCAGGATGTTGTGATGGGGCTGGATCTCTGCAAAGATATGGGCACAACCAAAAGCCTTTGATTTCCTATTGCAGAGAGAGCCCGAGCTTAATCTATCCATTTTACTTTCCTGCAACTGAACATCAGCCAGAGGTGGGCTCTCTTCCCTCTCTTTTGCAACACTTGTGTTAACATTTGGTCAGGCTGCTCCACCTGGCTGATCAGAGGACACAGAGGGAATAAATGATCCAAGGTCTGCGCTTAATGCAATCCCTGTGCTTCCTTTTTCTGACGCTGATGAGTGCATTTCTGTCACAAGTAATCACAAGCAATACGTGCCCCAGCAACAAAGACCTACCATCTGCATGCTTTGGCCGAAATTTCTGTTCTTGGCTGACAGGAGTGAAACCTGACGTGGTCTTCTGCTGTAGCCCATCCGCCTCAAGGTTGGACATGTTGTGCATTCCGAGATGCTTTTTTTGCTCGCCACATTTGTATCAAGTGACTCTCTGAGTTACTGTTGCCTTTCTTTCAGTTCCCTCCAGTCTGGCCATTGTCCTCTGACTTCTTTCATCAACAAGGCCTTTCCATCTGCACAACTGCTGCTCACTGGATGTGGATTTTCACCATTCTGACTAAACTCCAGAAGATGTCGTATATAAAAGGAGATCAGCAGTTTCAGAAATACTCAAACCAGCTGCAGGGACATCAAGCCTGGCATTTGTCATCAGGCTATTTGAGCATTCAAAGTCTGGGAGTAATAACTTGAGGAAACAGTTCAAATATCTGTCATGGATCCACTGCCGTCTGCCATCTAGTGACCACATTTAAGTGTCATCCATGCAATGATACAATCAACTGAATGAAATGATTATTCCTCACATTTTGTATTGCTACTTCTTCATTCAAAGTGGTAGAAACACTTTATTTGATCAACTGATCACTGTTAGTTTGTTAAGATTTACGATTGATGTGCTAATACATGATTTAACTCTGTATTCAATTATTGGTTTCTTTTTTTGCTAATAAGTAACTTGCCATCAAGTTCCACGTCTCATCTTGTGAAATGTCTTAATTGATTATGGTGGAAGGCAAATATGCCATTTGTGTAAGAGAACTCCCAAATGAAATTATTTAGAATTTGATAAGAGAATAATTTCACCTGAGACAAAAAAAGAGACTACATTATCACACCTTCAAACATGACATCAGTCCCCAGGGATAAAACTGACACAAGTGACTCTGTGTTCCAGTAGTATCTCTCTCTCTCTCTCTCTCTCGAGATAGATAGATAGATAGATAGATAGATAGATAGATAGATAGATAGATAGATAGATAGATAGAGAGAGAGAGACACACACAGAGAGAGAGAGAGAGAGGAGAGAGAGAGAGAGAGAGAGATCCAGTCGAACCCCTTAAATTGGGAGTTATGGATTCAATTTACCATATCATATCTTTATTAATATACTTGTTGAGATTGATATTGAACAAATCAATACCACACATTTTTTCCCCATTCTGACGTTTGATGTCAATATTAAGTGAAGCTACTGACCTGTATCTGCATGGTTTTGTGCATTACACTGTTGCCACAAGACTAGATAACTGCATGTTTCACTCACACTATATGCACGTAAAGAGACCTGAAGTATGTTTATGTTTCAATTCCACAGTTTTCTTGTTTTAGACAGATAATTGCAGTAGTTTTGTACTGGGTTTTTAAGTAATGCCAAAATGCCGGTGACCTACACTTGATACTGTGCCTAAACACTGCACTGAAGCTGCTGCTACTGCTTTGCTAACTTGCTGCTCACACTGTGCCTACTGTTTAGACAGTGTGTTAAGGTGAAGTATGTTTTGTTGACCGTTCTATTAATGTGAAATTATACTTTAAACTTTAAACATCTCAACTCATTAAGACATCTATACATAACTTCAGTGTATTCAGTTTTCTTTTCTCACACTTTTGGCAAGTTGTGTGTTAGGCCGCTGACAGAGAGAGAATAACATGTTTCACTGGTGCATATTTGAGGTCAGTATGTCACAAGTCTGTGTCTCAAACCTCTGAGCCACAGAAACAGTTCTTCACTTATTTCAAGGTAGTTTAACAGACATATACTCACCTCCATCACTACTATGTCCTTGGAGCTTTGTTTCTGGACTTTGGGGTGTTGGACCTTGACAGCCACTGTCCTTCCATCATGAAGCACTGCCTTGTGGACCTGGGCTAAGGAAGCTGTACCCTGAGGCTTCTCCTCAAAGGAGACAAATAACTCTGACAGCTGCTGGAGAGAGATAGGGGTAGAGAAATAAAGAGTGGGAGAGCTGAGGATAAATGAGGTATAGATAATGATAAAGAAGACAGGAGGGAAGGGGGACTTGGGAGTGGGAGAGAAATGTGAACATCAATCTGTTCATCTCTAGTTACAAGCTATTATTGGATAAATTACAACAAAAGGATGCTAAACAAATTATACACACAGAGGTGTGCATGTCACTATACAGTAAATGTGATTAATTCTCTCCATTTTTGCTTTGGCAAAGTAAGGACTTGTTGTGTCATGGTAATAACACACCACTGAAACAAGGTGAAGCAACTGATATGCAATGATGCAATCATGACGGCTCGTATTAGGCTTGTATTTGAAACTGCTGAGCCAAAACCAAACTAAGACTGAGACCAAGAAGGGCTCATTAAAGTGTGACCAGATACCAGAGAGGAGGGGGTCAACCAGAGGGTCACAACCAGACAATGATGGATGGAGAGATGAATTTTAAGTGACACTACTGAGAGTTCTCTAAGAGTAGCTTTATTCACCTCAACTGTAGAGGAAAAACAGGCCTTTATCTCAGACAGGTGTATATTAGAGAGAGAGAGATGTTTTCATTTCACTGGTCTTTTTTGTCTCAACGCATGCTTAATCATCTCTCAGTAAGAAACCTCCATGTTTTTTGTTCTGAAAATTTTCTTCGACATTTACCTGTTGTCTCTGTAATTCCAGTATAATGCACATTTCCATTAATTCCATCATTTTAATAAGAGAGTCATGTTAAACTCAACATGCCACTGCTCTTTGTCTCTCCTTTTACCACAAATGCTGTGTTTGACTTCTGCCTCTAAGCCTACAAGGAGCTGGATGAAAAATCAGAGCTACTGAAAGGCTTTTAATGACGACTGAGAAATGGAACAATGGAAACTATTGGAAATAATTAGTGAATGAAAACAATATTTCATGTTAAAAAGAGAGAGAGTTCTCAGCTGAGTGGTGAGTATAATATGACTCTGGCTTAAAGCTGGGGAAATGAACAGTATATTGTACTGAATTTACCATATCATTGTAGGGCCTCAGCCCACTCAAAATGAAGGATGGCTCATTTTGTGCCACAGACAAAGGAGAACCATTGAACTCAGTCTCCCAGAGTTCATCACCTTTTACCATTGTTCACTGTATGGCCTAGGACCCATGATGTCACCAGGCCAACAAATTCCAGATGCTCCTTCTTCTCACTCTTTTTTCTTCTACCTGTTCAAGACAGCAGTGAGAGCTGATGCTCTCCCCCTCATCACCCTACCACAAGGACAGGAACAAAGCTCTGGTGCTGGTGATGACAAATGGACTACTGGAGCAAGAAAAATATGGACACACATGTATAAACATGTGCTTTCCATCCTATTTGTCCTTAGTAACAACATCAGCTGGGAAGCCTCTATTTGGAGTCAATCTCCCAAGTCAAGAAGGAAGAGTAAAGCCAGTGAATGCAGACTGAACGTTGGAGCCTCTTCCTGCTCAGGGTCTGACTGCACCAACTCCAGCAGCCATATTTTTCACAGGGTTCATGACCAATAGTTGCCATGGTGGTGCAGCACACCTCATGGAAAAGTGTGGTGGGGTGAGCAGTGGCTAATTGTCATTTAAAGGCAAAAGCACTCAAAGCAGTCGCTCTGAACAGTGATGTTTAGACAGAGAAGGATGCTGTGGTGCTTGATCCTTGTGGTATGTTGTCCAAAGCATGTCACTGACATTTTATTAAAACCCCAGAGAACTGGGATTTTAACATGTGGGAAAAGGGAATAATATGTTACATTTGTCAGCTTTTACCTTTTATTGTTTAGAATTAACATAATAACCCAAAATACATTTCTATGTTTTACAGGTTTCATTTCACCAGGCTATAGAGATAGATGTAAAACAGATTACGATGAATATATAATTTACGTTGGAAATAATACATCATACATGTACATTACAAATTATAGTGCTGTCACAACAAGGTTTTGTGTTTGAATCTGCATTTTCCTCCTCTGTTCAGGTGAATTCCCCCCTTGAACTGCAGTTTCCAATATCAAGAAAATGACATTTAAATGTAGACTTATGAAAAAAGTTTATTTGTGTTACCATGAGAAGAAATATTTTGTCTGCTATGAAAAGGTGAGATTTAAAGAGTTAACAACCAAAATGTCTTATTTAGGGATGGAGACTTTTTCCAGTGTGACCTCTCTGTTTAATGCAATCTTGTTAGGCTGCAGTCAGACTGTAGTGAACCAATTCTGGTGACAGAGGAGAAGGTTAAGGCAGTTTGAAAGATCATTAAGCTGAGAGAGGCAGAGGAGCTGTGTTGATTTGTCAATACTTACACTCTAAATACCATTAAGAATACCTTTTACAGTACCTGAACACCAGTTAAATGTTAAGTATAGCAATACTCTTTATTTTTCTTAATGTCAGCAAATCCCATGTGCAGAGTCAAACCAAGACTGAATGTCTGCTACACCCAACTCTTGTGTGCATAAAAAGCCTGATGTATCCCTGTCACTGAGCCTCAGTGTTAGAAACTATTAAAAACACATCAGTGAGCCAAACCATTGCACTGGGTGACATGTTCCTTCATTACCACGAACACACACATTGTAATTTATTTTGAGTCAGTCCCACATACACCATTACGCTGCCAGGAGTATTCACAAGAACATCTAATGTGGATTCATCTGCTGCTGAAAATAGTCCCGAACAAATGCACTAATTTCTGCTGTTTTAGTAACATTTGATAGAAACTACAGCGAGCAGCTGTTTTAGTAAGCTATATATGCACAGTATACTTGTGACTCATTTTTAATATTTGAATCCTCAGTAGGAAATAATGAGCTTAGAACTTAGAGCCACATACAGGACAGGACTTTAAACAAACCAACCATCTACAGCATCAGTTCTCCTGAACACTTCTATGTGACTATGGGGGCAACTTCTTCAAATCCCTCTTTCCATCTTTACATCATAATGTATCATGCTGCTAGCCAGAAGCATTACAACTTAGCTTCAGTAGCATCAGACTGTATATCATAGGAAAAATTACAGCACTTCACTATGACAATAAAGTAGCTTAATTCTTTCTTTAGTAAGTGGGTGTAGAATGTTAGAATGAATGCTCCTGTGTCTTCTTTTTTATTCCTAACAGGGGTCTTCTAGGAAACACTGTCACAATCACAATAAAATCTGCAGATGAGTAACAGTGTGCTTAATTCAGGAGGACGGAAGTAATTACAGAGGGCAGACTGATGAGTTCTTTTTGTGCTATAAGAGTAATTTACTTGAACAAAATATTAACAAAAGAAGGAAATGGTAATTGACTCTGGAGCCAGCCAAAACAAACCCATGACAGTGTTTAGAGTGGAGATGAACAATATCCGTAGAGAGCAGTGGGAGTCAGAGAAAGACCGCGGGCACCAATCATAAGGACCATGCACTATTTTTGAATAACTTGTTTAATAGCAGCCGTTGAGATAGTGACTGTGTACAGTAAGTATATTAATCATAATCTGAATATACAGAGACAGGCTCAGTGTTTGATGAAGCCACTGTAAAGATTTTGTTCCACTGCTGCCTTTTTATATACTCGGTCCCCCACAAATCTGTATCACAGCTTAACATTTATCACCCTGTGTGCCCTTTGAGCAGAGGTAGTCCCTCATTAGCTTCTACTCATCTCTGTGGACACACAGAACACACACACACTAAGTGCTGTGTGGGTTTAAATGTTAAAGAAGCTTCCCAAGGGACCTGGAGTCATTAGAACAGACTTATTGTATGGTCTGGAACCTGCACACCACCCTGAGGCTGTCCTGCCTCATGGATACAAACCTGTTAACTCAACAGGAAAAAGGCAGCGCGAAGCATAAAGAACACAGCTTCTGCTTAGGCCCACACACTGCATCACCTTTCATGCACTTGAAGTAATTGGTTGTTCTCAGCACCAATTATGCTGTGTTAGGGCTTTCACCAGTCAAACCTCCACAAACATAGGAGATGCATCTGGCTCATAATGAAGCACTAATGCGCCACTCCCAAGAGAGATGCCAGGAAAACACCAGTGAGGATGCCGAACTGCACCACACCAAAACAATCGTGCAAAGGTAACTTGTTTGTTGTTTTTGATGGCGTAACAATCTGGGACTCTCACCCTTTACCACTAAAACAGAATCCACTCTGCAGATGAAGAGAAGAACGGGTCAAAACCAGAAGAAGCCAGAAATGCTGCCATCACCATCAGCCTCATACATGGATGCCACATTGTGTAGGTTCAGCCCTGCAGTTGCTGGCGCATCAAACCTCTTCCCTCCCAGGCCAGATAGACAGAGCCCACTCACCAAAGATATCCTCATGTCAAACTCGCAACATGCAGGGTCCAGGCTCTCAGGTTTCGGGGATGTCAGATGGATCTTATTTTCAAACTTCACACACCAGGAGTCAAGGATTCAAAGGTCTTTTTTTGTTCCAAATCAAATCAAAAGAAAATCAAAGAAAAGCAGGGGAGGCAGCTCATTATTTATTTTTTGCTGGGTTAACCACAGAATGATTTCACTCATATGTCATATGAGCTGTTCTTTAGGGGTCATTTAGTTTAATGATGGAAGCACTCACAAACTCATCATTTTATCATTGGAGGACTTTTTGAGTTCCTGTCCAGCACCACAGAAAGGGGTTGTCCTTACTCAGTTTGTGAAAAGCCAAAGCATCAATCTAAAAATGGTAATGTAATTAATATTATTTAACTCAATTTGTGTCTTTGGAGTTATAGGCTATTAAATGACCATCAAGTATTTGCCGCCTTGCGAAAGACACCAGTTTATCTGCTTGTATCTATATTTATAATTCAGACCCTCTATGAATTTTCAGCCGCAAGAAATGTAAATGTAATCAATTTCTGAAGCTTGAAAGCTTGCCAGCTAAGAGCTGTTACAAACCCTCTAACATAATATGGATGAACACTAAAGACAGGGCAGTCATATCACAATAACTAAGACTACAGCTGCAATGGCTTCACTCTTTCTCATTTACCACAGTGTAACTTTTAGCATTCTTAGCTTGTGTTGGGTTTGGCTGGGAGAAAGACTGTTCTTCCTTCATATTCATACTTCAAACTGTACCGTGGGGGGAACTCCCTGTTGTTTGCACCTAGTGAAACATAAAGAGACGCTAATTTGAACATGATGTTGGCCCATCAGGTAGAGACTGAACATGAGCCCCGTAGAAGCCTTTGGATCATAAATTATGCAAGCAGCTTGGGATCCTGTGTGGGAACAGCTGAGTTATTCATTATGCAAATATGCTAAATGGAATGAAATTGTCTACACCCACCAGTGTCCTCCCACTATGATGATGAGCATCCAATGGGATCTGACACGCAGAGAGGGCTTTCATGGGTTAAGGAAACGTGTAATTTCTCAGATGGGTCTGTCACTTTAAGTAGCCGAGAGAATCTGAGAAATCCCACTGAAATTTGAACATTAGCAATTTTCGACATTTGGGTCATTTTTAGATACAATAAAAAAAAAGTTGGCACTAATAGTCCAACCTCTTATTTGCAGTGTTTGCAGTTCCAGTTGTGTCAACAGTGCCTGGCCTGTAGCCTCTGGTTCAAACCCACCTGGGTGGTAGGTTACTGTTTATGATAATCTCAGCTGTGCAGTTAATAAACATGGTAATGTACGCATGTGGGGCCTGCTCCCAGAAGGGAGACCCACAGTGACATACGTTCCCTAAAATGAGTTATGGCACAAATAAAATGGCCCCTGAGGCATCACAGTTGGATGGCAACACACTGGCGTCTGAGGCGAGGTGGCCATTTTGGATGCTGGCGGCTGGCAACAGCCCCAGCTGGATGAAGACACATAAATCATTACAACACCGATGATAAGAAATGAGAGAGATTACTTTACTGAGGAGAGGAAATAAAAGTCTCAGCTCCAAAACCTCTAACATCTCTGTGCAACTGTTTTACTGTAAGGCTCAGGGTCTGATAATAAAGGAGAAATCTGCATATATATACACACAATGTAAAATCTCAAACTGTTTCATTTGCCTCAACTGCACAACTAGGAACTAGGTCTTTAGTTGAAACACGCTTTAACCAGAGACAGTATGTGAGGGACGGTACACCCTAGACAGGTTGCCAGTCTCTCTCAGGACTGATATATCGAGACAAACAACCATTCACCACACACATTCACACCTTACAGGCAATTTAAGGTCACCATCTATTTAATTTAACCAGCATTTTGATTGTGGGAAGAAACCAGCATACCAGCACAGGCACAGGGAGAACATGCAAAGTCCACACAGAAAAGCCCCGGGCGAACATCCTCTTGTTTTAATTTGCTTTTGATGCAAAGTCAAAAGTTCCTCCCTGCAGTTCTCGGTTCTCTGCTCCGTCAGAAATGTGGGTTTCATGCAATAATTATTTCCAAGGGCTTCCATTTTGCAACGCTACTGTCAATTAAACTCAAATTCCTGCACAAATGTTTCATATAGAGTTATGATGGGATTAGTGCTTTGGTGATGTATGTAATTTTGCAGAACGCAATATATGTGTCTTTAAGTATCTTGTGCTCTATAAGTAAAATTAACTTTGTAACATTTATTTATTTATTTTTTTTTTTTAAACTTACAGATTTTCTAATTTACTGTATGACATGTCATTGGCACAGAATGGCTTGATGACATGTTAAGATCTGAAGTACCAGTTAATGTTGTTTGCCTGTTCATCAGCCATCCTGTTATAAAATATAAATAACCTTCAATGACATAAACAATGTAAGAAATAGCTCTCAGTTTGGCTTTGGGAATTTACTGCCACTTCCTGAATCTCGATGTCCTCAGACACTCGTGCCACACCGTCTTGACAAGATGCCGAGTACCCATGATGCACTCATGTTTTCTTTTGTTATGCCTCATCACCAACTAAGTGTAATATTCAGCCTGGAAACAGATTCCGTTTGGTAAAACGACATATTGCACATGCTGGCTATAGAGGGGAAATGACAGCCAGAACTAAGGCGAGGCTATCCAAATCCATGCACAGTGGGAATGCATATGTCACCACAAATGGTGCTGAAAACAGCTTGGTACCACACACTACTCCCTGCTCCCTACTTGTGTACGACAGAATCCAACAGATATGAGAATGCATACACACGTTAAAAAGACGCATGTGTAGTCGAACGGAAATGATGCTGAGGCTGCTTCCCCAACTCCAGAGCTGCCTGGCACTGCTCATCAGTGTCACTTCTTCTCCTGCCACTCCAAAAGGGAGGAGGGCTGATTCATTCTGTAGCTCTCTTTGTTGACAGAGGAGCTATATTACCATCTTTTTCAGGGATAATGATGTCCCACACAGATACAGGAAGAAGTCAAACTGAATGCACACCTTCATTTAAAAAACATGAATGAGAAAGAAGAGAAAATCCTATAACACTAGCTTTGAATTACAGGGGAGCAATTTGAGTTGACTGTGATTGCAGCTTATATTCATCTTATTAGTGCATTCCATGGTTTATAATTGTTTTCCTGGATATATGGAAAAATGATTTAGCAAACCTTTTAAAAAATGTATGCTTTCCATTACTACCAAACCTTTTCCCAAAGAATTTCACTGTGTTTTTCTATCTTTATAATGACTGTGAATGACCCCTCCAGTTACACTGTAGCCAAGACTTGTCTGGATAATACTGAATGCTGCTTGCTGGTCAAATACCTATTTGTTGTAGGACATTCTTTGGAATAGTCGACCGTCATGCTTAAACTGCTGTTCTTTCTTAGGCTAAAGTTAATATTTCATATTTGTATCATCAAATGAAAGCAGCAAATGAAAAGATGCAAACAAACAATGAACTGATGTTATTAAAAAGTATTGGTTTGAGTCTTTTTCATGGGATTTGTTTATTATCTTGAATACTAGTGCTGCCTTTCATTTATGACAGTGTTACATGTGAGTGAATGAAGCAGTGTGATAACTTTTCTTGTTGATTGCTGGTTGTGTTGGAAAATGAGTGTAACGTTTAAACGCAGCTGGCAAATAAAGTGTTACTGGTTATAATTCAAGTACATTTTGTACATTTTATATATTCAGAAACACACCACCTCTTTGTCTTTGATTTTCTAAGAGCAACTTCTTTTTTTTCTCTATAAGTATAAAAAATGTGCCCTATTAGATATTGAGAATCAGAGGCTGCTGGCAGACAGAACAGCTGAGCATTCAACAATTAGACCTCAAAGACTGTGATTACATATTCATAGTGTACACTGAGCGAAATGCAATGAGAGATTTAAAGTGACAGTGACATGACACAGTCAGTAAAAATGACACAACAGTCTAACTCTTGCCATGACTTAATATTTATACTTTACACAGGCTATTCTACAGTATAAAGGGAAATTTCCTATACACTAAAGGGGTTGTCTATGGTACTTCTTTCTTTCAAGAGGTCTGAGCAGACGTTGTACTATTTGGCCAATGTGATAATTTGTTAGATACACAGACTAGCATTGGATCAATGTGTAAAGATGATTTAATTATTAAAACACAATTCTCAAATGTCTCAAGCCTCAAGTTCTTGAATCTTGAATAAATCATTGATGATTACAGTTAATCTACATTTATTTTAATCACTACGGAAATACACCATGTAGCTAGTATAACAGTGATTCTGTTGAAAAGATGCTTTGAAAGGACTGCATACAGTTTGCTGACTTGCAACAAAAGGGCATGATACTGTCCATAAATTGTAGATGTGTAACTTTATGAAAGTTACTGTATTGACACTGATTAAAAAATCACATATTTTCTTAATGAAGATCTTTAAGCCAGTGTAGTACAAAAGCCTACTGACCAGTCTATGATACACTGCACTAATTATTGAGCTTTTCTGCTGGAAAAACACCTCCTGGGAATTATTCATGTCCCATGTATGTTCTTTGTTTACAGTGCTTCAAATGAGACCGGGGAGGAAGAAGGTACATCAGTGAGAAGAAATGCACAAGAAAACTACTCTGGTGTTTTGTAGCTAAAGTAGTTATTCAAATCTTTTCTGTTTTGGAAATGTGTTCAGCCTTAGTTGTGATCATGAGAAAACATTTAGAGGTCATTTGATATGTTTTTTTGCAATCTGTACACTTCCTGCTTGGATCAGTATTTTCTGTATATGCCTCCTCAGTTACACACAGATAGACATTCATTCTTGCGCCATCATATAAAGAAAAATATTACCACAGAACAATATCTCTATATCAAAATTAGTGACTTACTTACACCCAGATATTTCAGGGACAATTTTCTTGGTATAGCCTGCCTGGCAAAATGTACTTCATCTTTACTTTGTAAATATGGGATATAATAATATGGGATAAATAAAGTATCTTATCAAATGGTGTATTTTAGCCTATCATCCTACCGTTGTTCCTACCAGCTCAGGTTCTGTGTGATGTAAACATTTATGAACACGTGAAACAACATGTTCATTCTTCCTGGATTTGCTGGTGTAATGTACTCAACTAAATATACTAAAGCCATTTCTTTAACACAAACACATACACGCACGCACGCACACACACACACACACACACACACACACACACACAACACTGGGAAGTATGTGGTAGAGGGAGAAGACCAATGTACTGTATCTGACAATAACAGAACAATTGCCTTGCCTCCAGCAGGCTCTAAAAGGCTGTCATAACAACTAGTTTGAGAGCAAACTCTGCACTCTGTACTAACAGCAGCATTAACAGCTACATCAGGAGTATGGCTTGGTTATGAAATGAAATGAGGACAGAATGTCAGACATATCCACTTCTTCTTGATCTGCCCTTTTTTTCTGCTTCCTGCAAAGCAGGGACAAACACATGCTGTCACCTTCAGAGAGTGAGAGTGAGTCTAACATAAACCAGACTCATGAACCCAGATATACAAAGATAAATGATTTACATAAACGTAAAATAGAAAGATATGTATGTTTTGTCTTACTATGCATGAATCATCCATGAGTGCTTGGACATTTACTTTGATTGTTCATTTGATAATCTTGAGCCCCAACAGGCTTATACGATAAAAAATATTTCTTTTTTTCTTTGCAGACCTCTAAGTGAATTTATATCATGGCAAATCAGTTTTTCTCCATATAAATATTGATTGTAATTTAGCAAATGAAGCCAAATTTCATTAATGAATCCATGTTAAACAATGGGTTAACACAAACAGCTGTAGAGGATTTTTTCCTCAGTAAACACCAGAGAAATTAAATAAACTGTTCATATCAGTAAAGATCTGAAAGTAAAACTGAAGGTCTGCTCGACTGCAGGCACTAAAAGGCCTACAGACACAAAAAGGGTTACTCAGGTTGCAGCGCATTTGAAGCTGAGGGCTCTTCTTCAGGCAACATCCAATAATGATGTTTAAGACCACAGCTTGGAGACAGGGAGACTTGGATTTGATACCTTGTTGGAATGCCTGCTACTGACTAAATGAGATAAGTACTGAATTAAAGGTCTCGTCTACTTGAATGATACAGTCTCCCAGCCTGCCCCGACCCCAATCCCAGTCCCATCCAATCGTGGGAAGGGTCTGCTGCCGTATCAGGGGGCAAAAATGGAATCACCATTGGGGATGGGTCCTACTGATTCCAGCAGAGACATCCACAGGGGGCAGTGCTGGACACACAGATGGGGCCTGTCTCTTTTTTCCCTCCAGTTTTCTGTGGCACTCTTACCCTGACAGGCCTACCAGATGCTGAATGTGTAAAACAATGAAAGTAAAATCTTTCATATAAAATCTAATTATGTTAATCCCCAACAGTAGCAAGCAGAGGTTCATTTAAATAGATAATCACTTTAATTTTGATAAATCACTTCAATTTAGAGGTAAAGACTACCTTGAATCTGGTTTGTATTTGCCTGAATAATAAAAGAGAGAGAGAGAGAGAGAGAGAGAGAGAGAGAGAGAGAGAGAGATCCAGTCTATTTGAACTTGCCTCCTTGCCGAGGTCCTCTCTGATGACCTGCCGGATCTCGTCCATGCTGCTCTGAGGAGCTCGGCTGTGGAGCACCTTTAGTGTGGATGTATACTCCTCAGGCAGCAAATAGTCCAGAGCACCAAGGTGCTGGCCCACCTTGATGAAAGTGCCACGGTTGGCACAGCACAACTCTAGAAGACGCTCCGCAGACCGCCGATGGACCTACAGTTGATGGAGCAGAGAAAAAATAATGACATTAAGTCAGAAACAGGATAAAAAGTCTTAAAGTCTGCCAAGAAAGAATTGAGGGTGATTGAAATCAAAATGGCTTCTTCCCTTGTGCAGTGCAGCAAATTTCCTGACATTCTGACATGAGGGACCATCCTCTTTAGATAACGAATATTCTCAGAAGTCTCATTGCAATCTGCTGACTGACATAGCTCTTGCAGGAAAAATGACGGCAACTGTCATTTGTACAACCAGCTGAAAAGAATTTACTTCAATTACTACTTTAATGTGTAGTTCTTACATGGTATTTGTGAGGTAAAAAAAAAAAAAGTTGAACAATGACAACTCTTGAATGAGGTCCTTAACAGACCAGATTTGACGAATATATTGCATTGTCTGTTTCAAACATGCTTTCAGAATGGTAATATTCCATCAGTGTGGAATAAATCCATAATAAAGTTTATCTGTAAAAATGCAAATAGTGATCCTGGAATTCTATTAAATCACAGTGGTATTAGTTTGATTTGTAAAGTGTATAAGTTATATTCAAGTGTCCTTAATAACAGACTTAATCATTACTTAGAGAATATTGCAGAATTGTTTGAGTAAAACAGCACATATTGAGCATATTTATATTGTATCCTCTGTGGTGAGAGCAAGGCTGCAAGAAGGAACAAACAGATCTGCTTGTTTTGCTGAAAAAGCCTTTAATTGGATTAACAGAGACCTTTTAGAGTAAAAATCATTAAGTCTTGGTATTGATTGTACTTGATGCCATGTCAAAGTCTTGCACAAAGAGATGAATGAATAAAATGAATTTTTCACCTGACCTTAGTGTTTCAGTCTTTAAAAACTATATAATTCAGTGATGTGCTCAAAATCATGATTTTGTGAGACATCATTTAGAGTTGGACACAAAATCACTTGGTGCTCCTCCAACCTCCAATGCCACAGAGGGTTTTTTGTAGCCTTTCCCAGATCTGTGCCTTCTTTCCTTCTTCCTCATGGTTTGATTTTTATTCTGATACGCATTGTCAGGTGTGTGATTTGCCAGATCATGTCCAGTCAACTAAATTTACCATGGGTGAACTTCAATCAAGGTGTAGAAACATCTCAAAGATGAACAACAGAAACTGGAGGCATCTGCACTAAATTTCACAGCAAAGGGTTTAAAAACTTGTCAAGATGATATTTCAGTTTTTTCATTTTAGTAAATTGTCTGAATACTTTCTGAACACACTGTACAATCAAAACTATTATACAGAACCAAACGTTAAATTAAACTTCCAGAGAATGCAAAGATTTTTGTAATACATAGATACATATGTGAAATCTAAATGAAAGTGGGCATTGAGAACACTGGTGCATAATCAAATGGAAGACTACGTGTGTGGTGTTTGTGCACGTGAGTGTGGATGTGTTGTGGTCTTGTCCCGCCTGTCCTATTTGAACCAGCTGGAAGCGATAATGCTTACAGAGAGCTCCTCTCCTGAGACCAGCGCAAATAAAAAGCCGTGAAATTAGCTCCCCTTAACCCCTGTAACCCCACTACACACACCATGAATATATCCCAGCACACACACACACACACACACACACACAAGGCATGTTCCCACAGGACAGTTTGACATGAGTGTCATCTGGGGAATGAAGACCAGGCAATGACAGAGACAAGTCGCCAGAGATTACCAGATGAGCCTTTCTGCGTTAAGATGCAGTAGGAGCACTGTTTATAGAAACCATCATTACACTATCAGAGCCACCTACTGTGTCACTGTATCTGACCATACGGAACAAAGGTAAAAGCTTTTACTGACATGTAAATTGGTAGAATCATTAATGTGGTTTATCACACACAAAATGAGGCAGTTATTTACACAGATTTATACAAAAAAGATTGTTGGGTTAAATCTTAAATTCCTACTCAAAAACCAAAACAACAAATTAATCTATCTTAACAAAAGTACTCCTCATTCCTTCAGTTCTTTACATTCTGATATTTGATAGCAGATTAATTTTCAAATGTTTTTCTATGATCTTAGTATTTTTTGCAACAATTAATTCAGCACTGATGGTCATTTTTTATCAACAATGTATTTCCTTCTTTATAAAAAACAATACAACTGAGAAATAATTGAAGAAGAGCAGAATAAAAAAAACATTTAAAAAACATTTCTCATACATGAAATATGTTAATAAGTCAAATCTGAGAGTTCTAACTTGAAATCTATTGATCAGTGCTACTGTCATGTAATCATACTGTGTTGTAATGTATTTACTTAGGTAGGTCTAAGAGTTAACAGACTTAGCAATTAGGGAAAATGGCACTATTTCACTTTATTATCATCTCTACATGGATGATACAACAGTATTATAATACTGTGAATCCTGTTTGGCCACACAGATTATTACAAGCAAACTTTTTAATCCTGATGAAACTGAATAATTAATAAAAAAAAATAGTATAAAGTGCAAAATATGAACATGAGGGCTGTGACCACCAACTGTTCTGTCAGTAAGTAATGATAACACTGTAAAATCAAATGGTAAACCATTATTGTTTATAATCACTATTATTATTACACAGCAGTGTTATGGTAATGTTCCTGCAATTTTAACATTAGATTGTTGTTCACACTGTTATCTATTAATATGGTATCAAACTTCCAGGAAAAAAAAAAGTGAAATGTTGAGGGCATTTCTTTGAGCTTTTTAACTCCTCTGTCTTGCAGATGAAAGGCATGTTTGTTAAGTTCAAATTTTCAAAATGTATCAACAACAAAACATATCCATATCCATAATCATTTCTCAGTCTATCAGCAGATCACTGATTTTGATTCAAAACAACAGCCTCTGCCTTCAGACGGTCACATCACCTGAAATCATGTCAGAGCTATTTCTGGCAGAATGTGGAAGCTGATTAGGGGGTCTGATCAGAATGAAAATCTGGCATCAGTTTGCCCACGGCTTGTAGCCTACTCATCAAATTCATCATCACTGCTCTCTCTCCTCTCTTCCAGTAATCAGTATGCTTTGTCCGATGGAGGCGGGCTCACAGCTTGAAAATGACATCACCATGGCAATGCTGCTCACTGACAGCCTGAGGGGAACGCTGCTCTGGGATAGGCTGATGCTGGCCACCACCCACCATCTCCACACACATGGCATCCAATCAAAAGGACCGTTAGCGAATTAGACACATGGGTTAATTTGTGGTACATCACAGAGACACAGGAGCTCAGTGCAGAATGCCTCTGGGTGTCTCTCCACTCATCCTCTCCACACATTTGGCAAGGACAGTAAATAAAAGGCCGGAGGTTTGCGTGTGTGTGTTTGTGTGTGCAAGGGGTGCATGCTTTGGAGGGTGGTGTGTAATGGATGAGAGAGGGTGAAAGAACGAGGGAATGAAGGCTAGAAAGACAGGGGACAGATGGATAAAGCAAGGAGGAAGGTGAAAGGAAGAGAGAATGGGAGGTAAGGTGTAACGAAGGAAGGACGAAAAGATGGGAAGGAGGGCAAGAAGGAACCTTGAAATGAGTTAGTGAGTATAAACTATGCAGGCACTTCAACAGCAGGTTTAATCAGATGTGCTGGCTTCCATTTAGGGGTGGAGTCTTTAGGAATCTCATGACGGGACTTGATTTCAATTACTGTTGTTAGAAACTAATCTTTCTTGCAATTAAATAAAGGGAAAAGGAGCATTATTTTCAATCTCCTCAGATGTTTTCACATTATTGGGGAAAAGCAGCTTTTCAGTGCATCTCGTTTATTAATGTATATGTGATCTGTGCAAAGGCCCCGTGCTGTAAAAAACATACTTTGTGAACATAGCAATTAGTTGAAGACTAATGGTTGGACTGCAATCAAACATGGTAGACAAATGAATAAAGTATGTCTTGCATTTATACAATACAAAAATCATCATCAATGACACAAAAAGAAAAACCCTGTTAGGTAAAAGATCAGCATTCATATTCAGCTACAAGCTTTGTGACAAAGTCCAGTTTGAATTTCTGTGGTGAGCAAACTGGTGTCAACATTCACATTGTAGCCTGAAGGTCCTTTGAAATCAGAAATGATCATGATCAGCTGTAAAACTTGTAAATAGCTAGAAATGAATGTTCACTTTTTTTCAAATTGTCAATTATCACTAAGTTAGCTGCACAGACTCCCCTAGGAATACTGCACTGAGCAAAGCAGCATGACCAGCCTTCATTTTCTGAATTACAATATGAAACAGAACTGTCAGTGATGCTAACTGGTCTTGATGAAGGTCACTGTCTCTCTGAATAAATAACAGAGAGGTAACACGTTACAGTCTGCCACCTCCAGGAGAATGTTTGAATAAACGACAAACACAAGTTGTTCTGGGTGTTCCGGTGTGTGTGTGTGCAAACCTCAGTTTAGAAACCTATTATTATTAATGTACAAAACATTGGAATCTGTGGATGGATTCAGAATTGTTGATAATTCCAGGTTAATTCTACCCATCTTTATAAATGCTCATATGATTCTCAGAGGTATTTAAACTGATTTGATGAAAAACACAGCAAGAGCAACGATCAGTTTTGCATAGCTGGTCTTTAGTTTTTCTAATAAAGAAAGTGTAAAAAAAAAAAAAAAGCATTGTTGTTCTACTGATAGATGGAGGAAGGGAGCAAAAATATGCAGAAGAAGAGATGCTGTGTTTCAGAGACACTGTTACTGTACCATTAGAACACAGACTCATGTTAACTAATGTTTAAATCAAAGTGGCATACATCATCAGTGGGTCAGAATCAGATTCATTTTATTGATCTCTGCATGCAAACTGCTTTATTGCTCAACACACAGTTAGGAAAGAGGAAATAAAAAGTACAGAGATAAAGACAATATAATAGTAATAATAATGAAAAGTGAAAAGAAAAATATACAAATGCAAATGTACAAAAAGTGTGCAGTGTCGCCTGATTGAAGTCCCCACAGATCATGAGGAGGGCACTTGGTTGCAGAGTCTGGAGTCTCACAGCAGTACAGTAATCTGACCAGGGTGGCACCATCATTTGAAAGCAGCAAACCCGTTGTTGCTTTCTCTTCCACTCTTGGCTTTATTCCTGTCCTGAGGCCATCAATGGTACTGATGACATCTGGAGTATCTTCACGTAGACACACACATAACACAAAACCCGCCGAAGTCTCCGATTCTTCACAAGGGACACTAGTTTGTCCACCTCATTGTCCGGCAATCGCACATTGCCCATGATAACAGAAGGGAGACTGGGCACTCCTCTTCTCCATCAGTCTCTGTTGTCCGAACCCAGCTCTCGTCCCTTGTCTCTTCCTTCCTCTTGTGCATCCTCTCTTGATTCCTGCAAGGATGTCCATTGTCCTGGTCGTCAGATAATGCACTTACACGTAGGTCTACTGAATCTGCACATATATGCAGCGGGTCAGTTAGAGTTAGTTAGATTTCTCTCCTACTCCCAACTTATTTTGGAAGAATGGCTCTCTGATTTTAGTTGTATAGCAACAGAAGACAATGTTTATTACTTATTTAGATTTCTAAAGGCTACTTTGTGTTAGCTTCAGTTTTAGGTGGACTTCCTTGGAATACAATGCATCACTCCATGTAATGATGTCCCCTTTTATACAGCCACACCACTCTGCTACTTTCCCTGTCCCCTTCTGTCATGTATATGCTTCAATTAGTAACTCAGTTGTCAGTATACATGGCAGAGAAATTGCATAGAGAGAATTTGTGGCTGCAAAAGCATAGTTAATACCATACCAAAGTTAATGATGGAGACAACAAGCCTTCATTGCCTCCATGATAGCTATCATTGATAGTGGGGCCCCAGCCGCTGTTGCACCGGAAAAAGGACATTATTATTATATTATGTCATGTTTCCATGACTGTCGATCAGAGCTGGAGCAGATAAATACCTATGACTAATGCAGTCATTTGACCTCGGAATGGATGCTGATTGTACCCTTTACCATTCCAGACACAAGGCAGATGTTAGTGAATAAAGACACTTGAGTGAAAATACCAGAAATTTGAAAAAGCTTTTTACACTTGGCTAAGAAGGAAAAGTCGGTGTATAGACAAAAGCAAAATGTGACTGAGCGTCTTGGAAAGACACCCAGTAAATCATGGTGTACATGAAGCATGTGACCTAAACGTTCACTGAAGCTCCCACTCCACTGAAAACACTAGAAAAAGCAGCAAATGAAAACAGGTGTGGAGAGATAATGACTATTACATTCCTTAAACGAATACACAAAACAAACGCACCATTTTTTCATCATGTTTTTGACAGCTGTCCAGTGTTTGAGGTTTGACTGGAGCTCTTTGAAATGTGTCATCTTGCTGTAATCTCTTTTTGCTGCAATAGTTAAATTGCACCTGACCCAACTGTTTATCTTGATGAACCAAGTCTTAATATTCCAGAGGCGGATGGAAATTTTGGAAGGAACTCATGCTGCTGCCTCACCCATACAGATCATTCAATGGCTGAACTGATCACTGATCAAATCAACTCTACAGCAGCTTGGTGCACCTTGTGCCTGATCATATGTATATCTCTGGAGTGTATATTCTCTGGATCAGTTTTCCTTGTTGTTTTAATGAGTCAACAACAGATAACTGTTCAAATTTAATATGGGGAAATATAAAGTCACATTCCTGGTAGATTATTTTATAATGTGAACACACTGCAAAATGTTCTGCTGTCATCTTGATAACTTTATAGAGCTGGCTTTTCTAAAACACACCCAACAACAGATTCACTTGTGTTTTTTCTAAAGTAACATTTTCCGTCTGCATAGGACAGTCGTGTTGTTCATTTGTATTATGTTTGTATTATTAGAATAATGAACAGTACAGTGCAGCTTCTCTGGAGCTTTACAGTTTTAAGGCCTTTTCACATACGGCGCAACACGTATATAGAACGCAAAACGCAACATTAGAATTCACACTGAACGCAACATGATCATGCATGCATTCCACTAAACTAATCAACAATGGAGTCGTCAGGTGAGGATGAGCTGGTGCTTGCTCTTTTACATGATAAACGGGAAAATAATAAGAAAAGAGAACATTTTGGGTACACCCTGTTCTGAGAATGAGACAGAACACGGGAGTTTCATTGTTTAGTGCAGGAGTTAAAACTCTACCACAGCCACTTTCTGACCTATTTTAGGATGTCCGTTGGTCATTTTGAGGAGTTGTTGAAGTTGTTTTCATTACCGAGCTCATCTCCTGTTTTCATCCAAACATTGTCTTTAAAATCGTTGTCTTTATATTTGTTGCCCTTGTCAAATAGTGTTGGATACTGAGATGCAAAGTAAATCAGAGTCTCTGCCATCTTCCATCAGCTGTCAACTGTCAGCTGCTAGTGTGATGTTTCAAGACGCTATGCTCTGATTGGTTGAAAGCTTTCCTACCACAGATGAAACGTTAGAAATCGTTGGAAAAATCGACCCAGTGGTGAAAAAAAATAAACGTTGTTTTTTTTCGTATACGTAATTTTGTGTTTGAGGTAACAGTGTTCATTTACGGGACAGTCGTTCGATAAAATAAACTGACGTGCGAAGTAATTGTGCAAAAAAACGCCCTTAGTGTGAAAAAGCGTTTAGTCTTATCTACCTCAGCGGAGAGCAGAAGTGTGATATAAATTAACGGTCATAGGACACTTGGTATGTTTGAGGTCTTCTATTCTAAAATCAGGCTAAAATTTGAATGAACTTGCAACATTTTTAATAATTATCAGCAGCTTCAATCCATAAACATCCTTTTCAGTTTTGCAAAAAAGCTGTTGTTTAATGAGGACTGTCTCAAAGTGGTGCTTGGCTTCTTTTTCTTTTTGTTTCTCTGTATCTCTCTCTTTACGTATGTAATTAAAGCATTGGCCCAGAGGCCAATTCCCCGTAGTGCAGGTCGGTGGACAGCCTTCCGATGCCATTAAGCACAGATGGCAAATTGTTTTCTAGGAATTACTCCTCCTCTCCCTTTGTGTGCTTTGATTGTATGCAAGTGTTGCAGGGAGAAGCAGAGCCATGAAGCCAGCAGATTCCACACAATGGTTAAATCAATTCCACACAGATTCTTGCTGTAGATAGACAGTTCAATGAGTTCAACCAAATTCATGCTGCTAATAAAATATGTTTTCTAGCACACAATAATAATGGATGGTTGAAACAGGAAGAATATCCATGTTCACAACCAAGCCTCATCTGATACCTAAAAACAGCTGTGTAGGTGAGTAAGTGACTGCAGAGCTGCTTGTGTGAAGTTTAACATTACTATGTATTGGTAATACTGTAGCCATTAAATTTATGTACAGTTACTTTGAATGATATATTTAAGTTGACCCGAGGCTTTCATATACGTCAATGTTTTCATACACTACCATATTAATAAAGGAATAATCATTTTGGGAATGTACTAGATGAGAAAATCAACACCACTCCCATGTGCAATATGTAGGAAACTAAAAGCAGGAGGAAGTTCAGTGAGCTTTAGATGTGGGTGGTAGGTTTATTTTTGAGTTTTGGACAAGACAAATTCACTGTTTCATGCTAGATGACACTTCCAACTCCTCACTTAAATCACAAAGTTTCAAGTCTGTCAGGTGCCTGTCTTTACACTGAAGGCTTTGGCTCGCTCTGATCTTTTCATACTTGTTCATACTGGCCATTAAAAGATTCCTTCTTGAAATATTTTAAATGTAAGATATGGCATCCTTGTTTTGTGCAAGATGTTGACTTCTTTAGATAATTGATACCGCAAATACTTCACAACATATGAGAGTATATAGATAATTATGTCTTATTGTGTAGCAGGGGTCAAAGGTGTGAGTGTGTTGTGTACAACTGGACAACAGGAGAGCCCTGGAGAGCAGAGCCCTATACTGGGAACCCAGCTGCAGTAATTGATTTCTGCTGCCACACCAGAGCTAAATGACTGGGATTAGTGGACTATGAACAAGGCCTATTTATTATTGGGGTGCTCATGATTAGCTCGTTACTCAGCTCACTGAGGCTCATCTAGCTGCCTGTCAAGGGGGAGGGGGGGTTGAGGGGGGACTATGTGTGGATGTGTGTGTTTGCAGATTTAAACCTATGTAGTCAAGAGGCCTCGTCTATAAGTATTATAGTGGCGAAGCCTGAGCAAAGCTATTCAAAAAAAAAAATCCTCCAGCATTTAATACAATGATACTGAATGTATCTCATACCTCTGCTGCTCCACGTATTAAAAATGTCATTTATATTAACACAGCCCAACAGTAATACAACAAGGTGGGAAAAATACCAGCTATTTGTTATCTCTTACAGCCGAGTGTAGACGTAAGCCCTGACTGTGCTGCTGTGATGGTGCTGTTTTCTCTCACTGTGATATGAAAAGAATAGTAAAAATATGGGACTCAGTGACAAATGTGGTAGAAAAAAATGAAGAAGGGACAGAGAATGAGAGGTGGTGGTGTTGGGGGGGGTGATTTTTCACTGGGAGCCACAGTTAATTTCATGCTCTGCATTTTATTGTCATGCTTCAGTAATTGTGCCTCAGTGCCACATGAACAGCAGAAATGCTCTCTGCCACAAGCCACTGGATACTAAGAATCAGTATGGATCAATGTCCTCCTGTAAAAAAAAAAAAAAAACAACCGCATACGTTGCCTGGTTGAGAGCTGCTGCTGGACAGTGAAGGTAGAAGATCAGAGTGCAGAATACTGACATGACATGAAACAGCCAGATAAATAAATAAATGACAAATTATTATCAGACATGAATGCCCTGAATGAAACTTGACATACTTTTGACAATAGTTTTGCTAACTTCCGAGTGGAGGACAGTTTCAGTTTATATGACAGCACACCATTCCTCTATGTGGAACTCAAATGTGTACTTCCATTGGTTGATCAGGGCTAGAAGACATGTGTAAGTAAACAAAAAGTAGTTAGCAAAAAAGGTACTGTAGAGGTCCATGTACATTTTGTTTTGGAGGCTCGTCATCTGTTTTCTGTTTTCCCGCTCTAAATCAAAAATCAATTGGCCGTTATGAACACGGACCTGTAAAGCAGTGATACTTTCATAAGCAAAACTTCAGACAGCAAATATCATGTTTACAGAGGAAACTGGTGCTAATGGTGGTAACAGTTGGCAAAACTGATACATGTATTAATTTTACTTGAACATTTAACTGATTTAACTGATTGAGCACAGAAACAATTAAGAGATGACTGGAAACTGCTGAAGTTGTGATGCTTCAGAATTTTTTCCTGCTTTTTCCTTTGTCCTCCAACTGTAGATAAGTGACCTAGTTTTTATCATGAACACCCTTAACAAATGTAAATCTGGTGATTCCACTAACCTTTGAAATTGAAAAAGCCACCCTGAGGCCTATTTTGTCATACATTTGCAATATTTATCTACAGACACTTTAATTATCAACCCAAACACCAGGCGTAGACCATATCTACACCCCACGTTCACTTTCCTCTCATTTTCATTCCAGACCGAAACTCAGACGATTCCTGGACTAAAATGACAGTTGATGAAGATAGTAACTGAAAACCGTCCTTAGGCCTAATTCCTTTCCTGGACATCAGTCCTTACTTTATTTTGGCATAAGTTAAACAAATCTATTGGCAAAGAATCACATTCCATCCCTGATGCAGTTGTATTTGAATTCCTTGGGAGAGTAAACCTGCAGACTGAGGGCAGAGCTCCAATGAGCATGTTAAAGATTTTGTGGCAGCAGTGTTTGTCTGCTATTGCAGTAACATATACTGTATGTTGTGGAGGGGAACCCAGTGTTGGCTTGTTGCTGACAAAGCTAAATGATTAATAGGCTGAGGTGGTTATTATTTAATTATATGTTTGGTTGTGTGTGTTTAAAATGCACTGGGATCAGAGTATCATCATTCTCTGGGATGCTGGTTGGTCTATGTTAATTTTTTCCATCCAAGCTGGGTCAAGATTTGGTAGGGTAGGGGCAGGTCTTCCTGGGAAAAAAAAACAACTAAGGCTGTCAGTGCACTTTTCAGAGCTGACGACAAAATGATACACAGGTCAGCTATACTATTATGGACAGAGTGTGTTGTACTGCTGAAAAGTAGTGCATTAAAATATATTGGAGTGTGACACACCAAATCATTTCAAACCCTGTGAAAGATTTCATAATATCTGGGACATCTAGTAGCTTCACAGTAAACGTGACGTGTTTTACATCATTTTGTCAATTCCATTTTTATCAGAGTAGAGAGTAGGTTAAATAACACACCTCTCTGCATAACACAACACAGTTCAACAGCAACATAAATTTCATATTGCAAAACAATCATACATTTGAGTCAACACCTCTTTAAAGCAGTTTCAACAAAAACAACCTCCACAAAGGTAAGATTTATAGCAGGACTTAGATGATGTTTGTTTTACAAAGGTGTACCTAATTAACTGACAACTGAGTGTACATTTTGGCATAATCAGCACTGCATTTACACTGTGTGACTGTTTTCTCATATCATATCAGTGTATCATTACTGTGACTGTCCATTTGTGTGTCTTATGAGTTTTAAGGGAAGAAGTTTTCTGTAGCAGTAAAGGCTGAACAGAGTAGGCTAAATATTCATTCACACCAAGAGCAGCACACCCAGCCCTACAGTGTGTCAGCACATACACGTTAACACACACCACTCCTACCATGTCATCAATGCCTGTTACAGTTTACCACAATGACACTAATCCAAACGTATGGTCATGTAGAAAGACCCGGGTTGCACCCAAATGTAGTTATAAGGTGCCAAGATGTGGCACAGGGTAGTTGCAGTGAGCAGGCAGTATCCTCTGACTCTGTTCCAGCCTCATTACACAACTGCAGCATACACCACGTATGCCATGGTCAGGAAGACAACTTCACTGTGCACACCCATTTTAAGCTGTCACAAACCTGTGTTTATGTTGGCTTGCAATTATGTGTAAGTGACAAGAGTATGCGGAGACCAAATCTAATTCTAGGATATATATATTTTTTATCCACTCCAGTGTCTTGTAGATAAAACAGTGTGTGCAACAGCACACAGTTAGAGAACCACTGGTCTAGCTAGCCTGCACTCTAAAAAAATATATTAAAAAAAAATAAAAATAAAAAATATGAAAAGACAAAGATAATAATATGACAACTCAAATTGCACGCATTTTGTTTAATTTAATGTCATGCTATGAAAGCCAGCCAGTACACCTGACAGGACCTTTTGGTTGAGCGCAATGTCTGACATCTTATATTCATTTTACTCTGAAATAACTTGAAAATGGTTCAATGATTGGGTGAAAAACCACAGATTTCTGTGCAGGGCTAGGATTATAACAGTGCCTCTGGGCCAGATCTTGTTTTTGGGTGTGAGAAAAATACAAAAAAAAAAAGAAAAAGGAAAAAGAGTCATCTTTAAGGACAAACATTCTCTCTCTTGATATTTAGGCTACACTTTAATTTCAGTCATTATGCCTCAAGTAACAGTCTAAAGAACAACTCAACAGGAAAAAAAACAATACTGTAGTATCCTCTCTGTTTTCTGTGAATGACACATGATGTTGGAGTGGACACTGCTTGAAAAACAAACAACATTCTAATCTCAGGCATTGGGGCACTGTGCCAGCTGCTGTTTAACTCCTGTGCCCTGGGTGGCACACAGACAACAGCAGTCAGAAATCAAGTATTTGCACTGCCGCTGGAGCTGGAGCTGAGGCTGGAAGCAGCTTGTCAGCAATGATCTAACTACAGCAGGCAGCTGGGAAGCAAATGTTAAACGTTCCCTCCTATTCATATCCCTCAAGGATTTTCCCACCTCAGACTTGTTTGGCTGATAAGCTGCTGCCATGAGCTCATCAAGGTCAGTTATTATCTAGCCCCTCCCCAGTATTTACATATGTGTCCCTGAGAAGAGGACTTGAGGAGTGGCGGTGGGCGCTTATCTGAGCTGAACATTGTCCCTTTTTTTCCTGTGGGAGAGAAGTAGTGCTGATACACTCAAGAATGAAACCAGTGCTGACATCTGCTGGTGGAGCGATGCAACTGCATTCTCATCTAATACATTCAGTAGAGTGGTTGAATTAGTGTATGTAAAGCAAAGTAAGTACTTTTACTACTGCTATATTTCAGTATCATTTTTGTATTCCCATTTTGAATTTTATACTTTACTCTTCTACACTAAAAATCAATAAATAATACTTTTTTTTGTTTAGTTTTCAGTTCCGCCCGCCAGCTCTCCATTTTACACAGTGCTAGAGTTCTCTAATTAACTGTTCCCTCACTTCCCTGTCGAGGCCTTTCTGTTTATGGATTTCTACAACAGGGGAAAGTGGAATTAGAGCTATGAAAACTCAGCAAGCAAGCTAGACACCAAACAAAATGACATGTTCTGTCTGTCTCCTCCGCTCCATTTCTGTACAATCAGTGGGGCACATACACACAACAAACAGACCCATTTTGACTAGGACCCAGGGTGGTCAGATCTGGGTCGAATCAACGATAATCAACTAATCAACCACTGGAACTCAAGAGACTCAAGAGTCTTGGCAGAGGCCTGATGCTCTGTCAATTAACCAACAAGTATTACTAAAAAAAAAAAAAAGAAAAACACGCATGAGACCCTTTGCTATAAAACAGGGCCAGTCCCACGCAGATTAAGTAAAATTTCGACCTGTCCTGACACAGTTGCTATGTCGGATCTTGGTTTCTAGGAACAAAGTGGATTCTGCCACTTATCCAAGTCCAACCTACAGTGGCAGCAGGCTAAACAGGGTAGTCCAACTGTCCCTCCAAAAGTGTTGGGAAAGACAGCTAGAGTATGAGGCAGGTTCTCTTTAACGAATCAGAAAGCTAATTTGCATTGTTTTACTTTGTTTTACCCATGCAAGGCCCAAAGTGTCATAGAGAGGCTAAACAGAGCAGCTAAAAGGAAAAGCAGTAGGGAAATGGCATTACAACAGGGAAAGGAGATTGAGCATTTAAATGTCTGTTTAATATTTACTTGCAATTCAATTTGTGAAATAGTTGTTTCTCTGTTTTAAATTAGATTATTAAATTTTATTAATTATTATTCTTTGATGTACTTTTAAACAATATTGACTGTTTTATGTTGTTTTTGTAAACCTTGTAGATTTAAATGTAAGTGATTTTTATAATTCCTCTTTTTATTGCCCACTAAATTTTCAAATAATTAATTACTTTATAATGTAGTTAATTTATTTCAAGATGAATATGTTATTTTGTAAATAAATTTATGAATGAATTCTTTAATTGTACAATATGTTTTTATTTAATGAAATGTTTTATTAATAATTCCATTACACTTGTGGTCCTCCATACTGAGAGGGCACAGAGCCCCCTCTTCACACACTCTGTGGGTACGTGAGTCAGCTAAATGGTGGATATGCAAAATGAAAATATAGAACTCATTGTCACAGTAGCTGATGCAGAGAAGATTTTTCCTCTTGTGAGAAGGCACTAATCAGGCAGAGCCTGATTTCCTTCCCCACTGTGCTTTCATATTACTATGACAACCTCAGACACATTCACTGTAATAGGGGTAAAAGACAACTCTTTATCTCTAACCTTGGGGTGGTGTTGAAAGAGAATTTGCATGATACTGTGCAGATGTGCCGAGTGAATCAGCGTTTTGCTCTCCTTTCATCTCAGCCATAAAAAGCCACTTTCAAAATGGCTGCTTCCCTAAATCGGTGCTGTGCTCCTGCCTTCTTCTCATGCAGCTGAGGAAGCAAGGGGATCATTAGACATCAGTATCTGTTTGTCCTCGCTGTCACCATTTCATCATCTTCCCCTTCTCCTCACCCTTATCCTTTTCTTTTCACCCAAATCCATAAAATAACCACGTGACTCTCTCATCTCCTCATGAGGCTGCTTTCAATCTGCCTCACAGTCAAAGACTCAGTCTATCTCTTTGTATTCCATCACAGCCTTTGCCCAAAATACTGAGGTTATACTGATGTTAATGAGGGCATCATTTACCAAACAGGGTAAATAAATGCATGTAAATATATGATAGTGATGCTGGTGTAGTGATTCAAACCACCTCGTGAAGTTAAGACTAAAATTGAGGTTGAAGAAGACTTTAAAAAGCAGAAATCCTCTAATTCTAGTAATCATATCTCCAACAAAATGTTCATGTGCTGCTGATTCTCCCTGTCAAATACAGTGTGGAGGAAACATAATTATAAATTACTTAAGTTTGAAGAACTCAAAAGTCACAAACCGTATTTTACATTTTCAAACTAAGAAAAAAACGGACTCATGAAACAGTATAGTATATCATTTAAGTACAAATGCAAGCATTCAAAAAGACAGTGGGGTGGCCTGACTTCATTACCAGAACCTGAACACAGGCACAAAAGGCAACTTCCACACAGAGGCACTGATGCCAGAGTTCACTGGTCAAGAAGCACACAGGTAAAGCGTTGGACTGAGGACTGAATTATGTTTATCTCTCTGTCCATTTCATTAGTTCATCTTTTTCTCTGCAACCTTCGACAAGGTTCAGTGACAACTGTCAGGCCCATTTGATTACACCACAGTGAAAGCACAGAAACTGACACCTCTGTGTCTGTGGCGTCTCTGAGTCTAAAACATGTCACACGTGCATGTATATAACCAGTATGTGAGTGTGCTCAATCACTCTAGCAACACTGAACACAACAGAATATTTCTACACTTAATGTACTAATTGACACACCAGTCAGGCTTTATTTTCAATCTGACCCAAATCCAGACCATTTATTACTCTGCAGCAGTCCAAACAAAACACACCGTGCTCTGTGCTCCTTATTGTTTATAACTGCTCTAACAAATCATTTTTAAAGATACTGATCTTTATATTTACATTCTCACATGCATTTGGTTCTGGCTCAAAAAGAGCGCACCAATATCACTTTCTTTACAGCCAGGCTGCAGAGGATTTGTGAGGAAACATCAGACATTAGGGAGACTGACAGCCATGAAATGAACATTAAGGGGGGAAAATACAGAGGACAAAAATGACCCAGTAATGCACAACATGAGCATTATAAACCTACACTACAATGACAGCCACTAACCCTACCCAAGGCTATAAAACCATTCTTTTGCTTTCAATTTGTCACATGCACAGACAGACCTCAAAGGGACCTTAAGCACCTACCATTCTGAACCCTAAAGGGAAAGTGCCCTTTTCTTGGGGTGCTTTTTAAAAATAAATAAATGAATTCCTGTTTGCATACAGCCTGCCCTGACTGCCAGTAAATATAAAATAATAAAAATGAAATCTAAATATCTGATCAGGAGATTGGTACTCTCACACTCTCAGTGTGAGTCAGACAGTGTGATGGAGTTACTTCGAGGTAGACATAAGGTTTGTGGCCAAGTATACTGTTCAGATTCGTTTTCATATTTTATTATATCCCTTTAACAGTGTCACATAAGTTGTCATTCCAGGCACATGCTCCTTTAATTATTTGCAAAAATGAGCTTTTATGACTTTGGACCCCTGCCCATCTAACACCCTGTGCATGTCCCTGCTTTGTATGCAATTGAATGGATTCGGTCTGAATTAATTGGAGACGGAATGGACATTCCTATTCTGGAATTTTGATATTGAGAGGTAATGTATCAAGTTCATCTCTACATCTTGATTTCTGATAAAGCTTACATAGAGAATTTTAAACCAGTTTTAAATCTCTGTATTTCCCCTACCAACCTTGCCCATAAGCCTGAGCTTAAGGAGGCTACATTTAATTTCCCAATCATCTGTTGCCATAGCTCGTAATGAGATGCTAAATGTTGAGGAACCTGAACCTGAGAGGGGAAAGAAAAAGAGAGAGGGGCATTTAGAATTGCATTATCAGTCCAGAGATAAGGTCCCACTCCATCACCCAGCGCTTTCTCATGTATTTGGTTTTGCTTGGTTTTGACTGATGTGTGTTTTAATTTCTCTTGTTCTTTTGTCTTTTAATCTGTCTCTTCAGCACAGGACTGAAGAGAGTGTCTGCAAAGCCAAAGAAGGATGAAAAAAGAATGAGACAGAGAGAAGTAGAATTGTGCATCTCCACTGCATGATTCTAAAGCAAAAGGCCAGCAAGAACAAAATATGCTGCTCACTGGAATGTCGGACGCAGCCGGCACGAGGAATGAACTGAAAAATACATACTACTACAACTACTTAATAGAGAACAGGAAACGCACTGAGACACTGAAGAACAACGAACACAGAAAAAAAAAAAAACCACAAATGAACCGCAAGAAAATCAAAAGCAAGATACTGCACAGGGAGAAACTGAATCAATGGTGGTCATGTACGCTGCAAAACAGCCAGCTAGCATAAGGCCAATTTTGGCATGTCCAATACATGGAATGTATTTAAAAAATTCAATAGGTTGAAAAATATGCTGGAGAGTGTGAGAACCTATAGCTCCTCAAAATCAAGTGACCAGTCGTCGTGTTCACAGGGATCAGCTCCTCCAGTTATCTTTGTTTACTCTAAATAACACTCTTCTGCCTCTCAGTTTCTCCAGTAACAGTTTACATTTCTACATCTCACTGACATATTTTATTGCAGTTCTTATTTGATATTGCACTTTAATATCATTACATCTTTTACCTTGTTATTGCACTAAATTGTACTGAATCTTAACAGTAAAAGTCATTTCGAAGTGAAGTAGCTTTAAGTCATTTATTATTATTGAGTAGGAGCAGGTGCAGGGGCAGGAGCTTGTAGCTTCACTGTTCTCCTAACAGTCCTGTGAAAGTGGTGCTGGGACAGTGGCAGCCTGTGGCCTACAGAGCTCCAATTATTTAAAAGGCACCTGGTGGCACTACAGGAGAAATGTTCAGCATTATGCAAATGTCTTCTGATGCAAGGGGGTTGATAACAAGGTGAGAGCATATCGCCCCCACACTGCAGATCAATCTTACTCCCTTGGGTGTCACCGCTGTATTTAACAGTTTCAACAAAACATAGCGCATTAAAAATAAAAAGGCAGACAGCAAACAGAGCTTTTCTCTACTTGGGGACTGCACAAAAGGAAATTAGCTACATTGTGCTTGTATGGCAGACAGTCAGACCAGAGAATGTAAATTAAAAGCTTACAAGCTTATGAAATATCCACTCACAATATCATTCTATTACACAGGCAGTCATTTACACATAACATTACGTGTACTATTCCATCATGTGCTTTAGTGGAACATCAAGCCGACACCATGGAAAGGAAAAGGAGGCTCAGGTGTTGTCTATTTGTTGACTGGTTGAAGGTCATGACTTGGGGGGACCTGAACACACCTCAGGTAACCTTTCTTTGTTTGATGCTATGTCATTTATTTTAATTTTGGACTATCAACCTCCCATCCCTGACGTGCTGTTGTAGGATATAATGACAGGAAGAACTGCATCCATTATCTCTATATCTTTGTGTGATGGTATCAGAACCCTGCATAAGGCTGTGTGATATGATGATATATATCGGATGACAAAATAAAAATGTCTATCTTTTCATATTATGCTCTATCATTTATATCATTCTTATTTCATCATCTGATATGGATCATCATATCGCAGAGCCCTGTAGTATAGATACATATACAGAAACCTCTCAACACCACTAGCGTGCTTTAAGGCCTGTATAGTCCAACAATTAGAAATGCTGGGTCTTTATATGTCAAAATATTCTGTGCCTCAACACCAACATCCTAATTGGTATATTTCTAAATATAAAGTTATTTCCGACAGTTACTCTGTAAGGAATGCTGTAATTTGTTTCTTCTCTTTGCCCATTTTCTCTCAACTTGACATAAATATTTCTACTTCTGTTAGTGATTTGCTACTTTTTCCAAAATGCCTTTGGGTAAATGTCTGACAACTAGTGTATAGTTTCTTGTTTAACTGGCATGAAGTCAAGCTAGAAAATGTGTCAATAAATGCGATTTTTTTCATTTTCTATTTTTTGATGACTCCATTAACTGTTTGGTCTGAAATATGTAAAGCCCAAAGACATGTCATTAACTGTCTTGTTTTATTTTACATAAATGCACCATTCTTCCATATGTGGAACCCAGATGTGTTGTATCATTGGATGACCAGGGCTGGAAAACCCCCATACGAGTTAGTAAAAAGTAATTAGCAAAAGAGGTACTGGGCAAAGTTCATGTTCTTTACAGAGAATTGTGCTGAGGCGAGCAGAGCGAGTCAGGGAAAGGGCAAGAACACCAGACGCAACCACTACATCATCGGATAAACAAGAACATCAGCCTCTGGAACCAACAGGTGACAGCTGCTGGTGTAACTATGCAATCCACAACAGAGTGCTTTTGCTTATATGAATGGGACATTTTGTGACGGCTGCTGGATGAGGACATCTAGTCTAACCAAAACACTCTCACGTGTAACTCACACTCCATTTACCGTATTTCTACTCTAAAATGTGAACAGACACGGACATTTCCCAAGATGCAGGCTATCATCTGAGTGACAATGTAAAGGAAAATCTGAAGACTTCTGCTCTTAAAATAGAAAACATGAAACTGTAATTTTTTCCTGTTACCAAGTGTGTGTCACATGTTGCATAGGAGTTAAGTGTAGTCTGTTTTGTCCTGAGAGAAATCACAGCATGCTTCACTAGTTGCAGAGGACAAAAAGCAGTCCATCTGTTTTCTCATTGCAGGCCATGTTCCTCTGCTCATTTGGCAGACTTTAGAGTTCTCCCATGCCCGCTCTGTGATATGCTCTAATTGGTTGTGAATGGCCCCTCAGTTAACTCAGGGCAGCCTTTGATGAGCCTGGAAGACTGGCTGCCTAAGTGGCTTTTGAGTGAAGCTCTTCACGAGAGTCTGAAAGCAGCGCGGCTGCTCCACTGAGAGACAAACACAGGGTGACACGCTAACAGGACAACAAGGAAGATGAGATGCAGAAACAAGAGCTCATTAACTGTGCAGTCAAATGTGCCTCCTGACATGAACAACCATAGAGTTGGAGATTAGAGGGCACTGACATAATGACTTCATCTGACACATAGGCATTTTTTAATGTTCATTTTAAAGCCCAGTTATAAGGTCCACCTAGCTCAAACTAATGCAGTAAGGCAGTGAACATATTTTATCACTCACCTTCACCTTTTCAACAGGGAAAAAATACCATTTCTAGAAATCTTTCTGATAGTGCGGGAGCTAAATTCAAGGAAGTGATTCCTTCTGCCCTAAATTCATTGCCATATCTCAATTTAAAGAAGACTCCTATATTAGCTTTATTCCCTCCCAACTTGATCATCTTGTAGACAGCATTGCAGGCTCACTGCCTACAATTCTACACTCTATTGCCCCCATAAAAAAGAAAGCAATAAAGCAAAAGAGGCTAGCCCTAAGGTTTAACTCTCGAACTTGTGTACTAAAACAAACAGTACGTAAACTTGAAAGAATATGGCGCACCCGCTTAGCCTGGCATAAAATGTATACAAAGGCCCTCTGTAATGCCAGAGCTGCCTATTACTCATCATTAATGGAGGAAAATAAGAACCCCAGGTTTCTTTTCAGTCGTTTCTGTCACTCTCTGCAGGTATTTCTGCCTCTGGAGCTGTAGAGTCTGATTTGTGATGACAAGTCTCCTGCTGCTCCTACAACCCTGCTCAACACCTGCTGTTATATTTAGAAATTATTAGTACTGCTTCTTGTATTACTGCTACTGTTGCATTTATGACTCTGTCCTTACTATTATTACCTCTTTTCTATTATTGATACCACTTTACATCTTTACATGGAATCTGTGTTATGCTATGTTCTCATGTCCCTGTTCTCTCCCTCCCTCTCTCCCCCTTCCCATCTCTCTCTCTCTGTCTTTCTCAACCCAGTCAGTAGAGGCAGATGGCCGCCCACCCTGAGTCTGGTTCTGCTCGAGGTTTCTGCCTCTTAAAAGGAAGTTTTTCCTTGCCACTGTCGCCTAGTGCTGCTCATGGTGTGCACTGTTGGAGCTCTGTTTGTAATTATAATAATCTAAAGAGTACCGTCTAGACCTGCTCTATATGAAAAGCGCCTTGAGATGACTTCTGTTGTGATTCGGTGCAATATAAATAGAACAGAACTGAACTGAAGTGAATTGAACCTTCAGCAGTAATTAGTTACATAACAAATGTGTCTTCCAACAACTCCAAAGTTACCCACACATCAGATCTTTAGTATTTAACATGTAGACATAGAAACACAGAATTAATTCGTTTCAGCCAGGCTGAGCATTGGTTTACTTTAAGTGTTTACTGACCATCATCAGCTATCTGACACTGTATGCTGTATGCAGAATTCCACAAGTCCCATCTTCACACTAAAGCCATGAGGTTACCAGTCGAATCATCTGCTTTCTTGTGTGAATCACTGTACATAGAGCTAAACAGGACAGGCATGTCCCAGAATGTCAGGCTATAAACTTTAAACAAAGTTAGTCTTATCTGAACCTGACCTAAGTGCAAAGAGAGAATGGAAATAGAGAAGGTTAATGGGAAAAGAAGCATTGAGCAAAGCAGCCTTGTTTCTGCTCAATGTACTGATCTTCTCAGCTACATTGTTCAACAACACTAGCAGAGTTGGTTCAAGTCCTTGTGCACCAGATGGTGATAGAACTCCTCTACTGCAGTCCATTTGGTCACCCAGGAGAGAAGCTTCACAGTGTTGTTAGGATTTTATTTCAGAACTGTGACCACCACTTTTCTCTGACTGTGGAAATTTGATGTTTTCACATCACAAATGATGATAAAGGCAGGAAAATATAATAATAGCAATGTTATATATAATATTTTTTCATAATTGTAAGTAAAAAGTATTGATGAATCAGTGACTGAACGATCTAATTCCCAGTATGACAACAAACATGCTGATAACTGAAAATCAATTCTAATCCCTTTCACAACTCATTATTTAATGGTTACTCAGTATGTACTGTAACTCAGTGTGTTCAGCTGCTACAGAGCAAACACCTAAACATACATGAAACAGTTGGCGCATCGCTAAGGCCGTGGTTATACATGTAATGGTTAGTGTAATATGTAACTCATCATCACAGCATAATCTGCATTCTGTCCTCCATGTCAGTGATCAGTCACCTCTCATTCTTGTCCTTACTGACAGAGGAATCACACTGCAGGAAAAATCAGCAGCATAAAGACACAACAAGCGTGGAGCTGCTGTACTGTCGTCTCACCTCTATGACTTAATAATAATTAGGTGGCAAGCCTCCTCTCTGTATTAAATCAGCACCATGCATTAATTCTAATCAGTATGTGTAGCCAGGCTTGACCAGCAGGGCCCGAGGGGTTGCACAGAGTGTCTGTGTGTCTGTCTGTGTGTGTGTGTGTGTGTGTGTGTGTGTGTGTGTGTGTGTGTGTGTGTGCATGTCACACACATAAGGCCAACCATGCTGAACCATGCTCTTCAAGGTTCACTGCAGCTCTCTGGCTGCAGCAGAGCACTTTTTGTCAGAGCAGGTGGTCTCTGACCTTTGCAGCAGCAGTCTCCTGAGTGAACCTGACTGAGCTGTGGCCTTTAAACAAACACCAGCACAAATCACTCAACGTACATCAACTGACATTTACTGTTATTACATTTATCCTATGAGAGGGATTTCACCCACAAATGTGACCCTGTTCAGTGTATTTGACCATGAATAATAATGCAATCTGATGTTAAAACATGTATGCTGCTCAAGTTTCATGTCAACTTGAAGTTCATTTCAAATCTAAAAACCACAAATTGGAATTTGTTCGATTGCCAGTTCCTCCCTTTGACTAGATAATTAATGACTAAATATGCAACAGTTATATCTGATAACAGAAAACAGTGCTTTGTCATATATTACCTTAATAGACGGGATTCAGCCACAGTGTAATTCATCCCCAGTCTCCTGGATCAAGTAACACTGTGACAGGTGTCTGTAATGAGCTGAGCAGGTGCTCTACAGAGCTTTTTTTTTTAGCATCTTTTAGGTCATTGTTTTGGCCTTGAACCTTTATTGTCTGGGGTCACTTTCAGTCTCACCAACTTCCAACTGAAGACAACTGTATATAGTGTAAGAGCTCTGATCTGCTTCAGCACCAAACAGCAGACAGTAGGTAGAGAACAGCTGGTGAGCACAGTGGAGCATTAAGCAGCTGAAGAGCCAGATACTGTTGTGTGATACAGTTGTGGACTGGACAAAGAAGCATTTGTCATTTGCCAGCTTCAGATGTGATGACATATCAGTGTTGATTGCCTTGATTCCACTGCCCCTAGGTGGCAAAAAATCAGTCACTGCAGGTTAAAGTGTACGTTAAGTGTCAAAAACAAACTACTGGTTGGTGACTGGATTTTTTAAGGTATTTACAGTTTGTAAGTAAATGTCTGAGGTTTTGCGTTTTCAGATAAGTGTTAATTTATTGCCAAGCAATTCAAACATTTCCTGCTGCTCCTGTTTCACATTCAAACATTTTCACCAACAAACTAGTGGTCGCTGTAATTGTGAAGTAGGTATAGGAAATGCAAGTGTTGATACAGGTTGTCAATAAATATTGGTTTCTGCACTGTTTTATAAACACACAGGAGAAAACAAGAATAAACATCCACAGTGAGCTGTTAGAACTGCAGTTTGTGGAATCTAGCACACATCGAACACATCATCAAGGTAAACAACTCCTTTCACCTTCCTGTGCTGTGGAAAGCACAGCACTAATGTTTGCAGTTACTCACTGAGTGAACTTGGTTCACTGTACAGAAAAAAAAAAAAAAAAACACCATATGTGTTTATTTACCTTGGACTTGAGTGCCCAGTATTCCTCGGTGCCATATTCCACATGCTTGAAAGCAGTCAGATAGTCGTAGCTGATGGCCGCCGTCTGCAGGCAAACAGAGAGGCAAGGTCTTAAGAACTGAGGAGTCAGCAGGTTGGTTGCACTGGTGCACAAACAATCGTAAAATGAGCAAAAGCAAATACATTTAAGTTTGAAGCCTCACCAGCAGCTATAAAGTTGATATGAATGGGATGACTTCTGAATGGACAGAGAGATAGGATACAGAACTGACCACACTAAACAACTAAGCAAAAGCAGTATTCCTTTGACAGCAGTAACAGCATTTTGCTCACTAAGATGTCCAGTCCACTTAACTGAAGCAGCTCTCAAATCTAAGCTGCATCTGAATCCAGTGCAATATGCTTTTGGAAATTGGTGAGCAGTGATGTATAACATACAAACTGATCAGAAGGTAACATTAAAAAATATATCAGGTTTATTTCTGAATGGCATCTATAGCACCCAGGGCCTCTATGATGAAGTTCAACTTACTCTGGCTCTTCTAGGTTACATGTTTCACTGGGGGAAACATTGGTGATTCTGAATAACTGGTATAATGATGCTGGTTATCAGCATGTGAGGGGAGGGGGAACAAAGCTTCCTGAAGCACTGAGCCACTCTGAAGCAGCTGTGTTTAAAAGCATTTTATACCATCAAAAATGCAAGATCTGCTGGTCAAACCCTTGGTTTGCATTTGCATGAACAAGTAAAGGCTGAATTCAAATGTCCACCCTGCCATCACAGCATTTTGTCATACACGTATAAAGTCTTTACCATCAAATCTGTGAGGCTGATGGAGCACGAGGAGCTGAAGTGCAGTATGAGACTGTAGCTAAAGACCTCATATGTTTCAGTGAGGATGAATTTAAATTTCTCAGCCTGTAACTCATTTTAAAGTAGGTTTCTGAATGGTACATATGATGGTATTGATACAAGCAACTCATGCTGGATACCTGCAGGTCTGCTGCATTATACAGTGTCCACAAGTCCTCACCTCAGGATCCTCATGACATAGATGGATGAAAATCAGTTTTGCACTTTATAAGAATTACTACATTTTCAACCTATTCATATTCTATGTGCAACATGAAGTATCAATAAACCTATACAACAAAACTGAAAAACACAAATGCCACATCCATATCGCTATGGATTATGGGTAATTCCACTAGCAGAGTCTGGTGAAGTCTTCACACCCACAGACTTCCCGGGGACAAACCGGTTATGTCTGTGAGTCTGTAAGTGCAGTGAAGTCTGGACATTTGGATTCAGCCTAAATCTGAGACCACAATGACACAGTCAGAACACAAGAGGTCTTACAGCCTTCATCATGGTTATTTTGTTCAATATAGCTTGTATTATAAAAAGCTGTTCACTTCTGAACAGACTCTGTTTTAAGAAGTGCAATCACAGAAGCAAGTACAGATATTCTGCACAATAAAGGTCTGAAGATAATAAGTATATCTCTCTAAAATGCTGCATTTATTAACCAAACAGCAGCATGTCCAATGACTCTATTTATTGATCACAGGCTTTGATCTGATCCTCTGACGTCAAGCTGTTGCCAATCAGGTTAGCTATGGAACGTCGATTACCACAGTGATCTATCCCAGTTAAAACTGAGCCTGTTTCATGATACTTGAAAATCTGAGTCAAGGCCGCTAATTCTGCTTTGTGATTCAGGCCCCCGGGATCTAAAACTGACATCAAACAAACCAAATCTAGATCCACATTGCCCACATCAGAACTCTCCGGGCAGAGGTGTGAACTAACTCACAGTGGCTGCAGCTCGTCCAAAGCGGATGATACTCAGGTCATTGTGGTCCAAGTGCCTGTTGTACAGATAAAACCCAGAGGAGGCAAACACTGCTGTAGCCAGAGAGGAGACTTTGAGAAGCCGACCAGCCATCAGAGGTACTGTAGGACAAAGAATGAACATGAGAAATCAGTTCTCACAGACTGCAAGTTCACACAGTGAGTTTATCAAAACACAGCAATCTGTAAGAAAACATGTGAAAGCAAGTAAGAAAAGGACCAGCAGAAAGACATCCAGAGCCAGATGTGGTAAAGATTCAGCTGCTGTATTTTTCAGGAAGTGAGCATTTTGCATATTTGCATTGTTTATTTGCATCAAGCCGTATGTGTAAAGACCTTAAGTCACAGATATAATGAATCATGTATACACTTGGCAGATTACTGATCCTGCAAAAAGGAAAGAAATCAATCAATGTGCTGTGATGTGATGTTAATGAAATATTCAGAACAGTATTAATGGTAGGAATAGTCAATATCAGGGTAAGTGCATGAGTCTCTCAAGACAGATTCAGATGGAAAAAAAACTTGAGATCTCACATTAAGAGAGATGGTTTCTCACTTAATGTGATTCACCATGCTAACATCAGTAACAGCACAACAACACAGATAAAATGATAACAACTGTGATAATTCCTCTGTCCCAGTGCATGCTGGGAAGCCTTCAGACACACCTATTCCCAGTGATGTTGAGGTTGTCAAACACGCGAGCACAAACTGGCTCAGTCAGCCATCCTACTGGCAGTTTAACTGTGGTTCAGCTGAAACAGTACTTGTTCTGATTCTGCAGTCTTAAGCATGCAGCTGCATTTTAAACCCCTGCAACTTCTAAATTAGCAGGACCCCCTCTGGATACTTGAATTAATTTCAAGTATCCACCAAAATCAGTTTCAGAATGAATCTACAAATTTAACCTCACTTTATGTTCAGTGTCAGATCAACATTAAATCCAGGTCAGTGGAGAACTGATAATGCCATGCAAGCCATCTGTAAGGCCACTCTCCGACCAACACCAACACCACCTCCAAAGGATAATGCTTTGCAAATGTTTTCATCTGACTTTGTTCAATAAATATTCATATTTGTCTTATTAACTGTGATTCAGCAGCAGTCACAGACTAATAAAAATGTGGATCTCACTTTGTTGTCTGTGGACTCATGGGCACAGGAGGCTTTGCCATCCAATTTTGTGTAGGTGCCAGTGCTGGGTGAATTGGTGAAATTTATGGGTGACATGATGTGTTAACTCAAATGTCCCCAATAGAGGGCACACGACCAGTTACCAGCAGAGACCATGGTTACCAGGCAACAGTTCTTATTGGAGTGTTCTCAAAGCCATCAACTTGTGCCCCACCACACACACACACACACAGCAGAGGAATGCCTATCATTACCAAGATTCTTATGATGGGTTCTTGACGCTTGGTCCGAGCCTTGACACCTTGCAGGGTAAACCTCTCTAACAGTAAGATGATTTAACCTTAGGACACCATTTGAGTGTTTGCCTTGTCATATTTGTTCCACTCAATATATACAGTATATGAGACTCAGCCATCACAAGACTACACCACTGCTGCCATATGCACACACATTTCATATTAGTCTGTGTTTGCTGTTAACTACTGGTTAATACACCAAATATGAATGTTACTGAATGAAGGACAGAGGATGCACACAGAGATTTGGCCCTCAGGTTAAAGCACACCTTGAATTTGGCTTGAAGTTGGACTGCAAATACTGAGCCCTTTGTGTTCCTGCATCAATAATAGTTCTGTTTAAGATCCCAGGTCATTGTCCAGCATTTTTATAATGTGGATCTGTAGAGTTACTCTTGGAGACTGAAAACCTCTCAAATCTGACAGTGTTTGGGAGACGTGTTTAAAAAAAATTTCTGTGACAATCTCTTTATCGCCTGTAATCGAAATACAAACTGAAAGAAGACTGGTCAAAGAAAAACAGCTGATCCAGCAGTGACACAAACATCCTGAGTTTTGGTCCCCAGCTACAAAAACACTGATTCCTACGTTTCCCATCATGCATTGGCTTATTTTCATTAGAACCATCATCCCTGCCTGGGAGTTGTCAGTCCTGTAAATGCCACACCTCCTCCAGTCCGTAACACAGGATTTCTGTAATAAATATAAGTAGTCTTAAAGCCCAAAGCGAGGACACGCCACAACTAAGACATCATCCAGGTTAGTTTTATTTGAGTGGTACTAATCATGACAGGCAAACTGAGCTTCAGCTGTGGAAAACGGTGGAATGCCCATTTAAACAAGGTCACCATGTTGTGTTCTTAAACTTGGCAAATTGAGCGTGCTCTTGTTTGGGCTGATGCACATGTATGTACTTAAATGACACATAATTCATTCTGGACATCACCAATGCCACTTTTCAAGTCAGCTTAATCCAATATAGCATTCCTACTGAATGACCAACAGCATGTCCTCCTGTCACCCCCACAACCCTGTTACCGCAAAACTGACTGCGGGGAGGAGGGAGGAACAGAGGGTTAAAGTGCAGTGGTCAAGGTTAGAGTTTGAGTCTCACAGTACAGTTCATTTGTATAGAAAAAAAACTTAACTCACAGTATATGGCGGCTGTTACCTGCAGACGACTTCGCACGTGTGTTATGCAATGAGCATTTTGTAACACACGTGTTGAAACAACCAAACGCTACACAGGAAATCGTCACGTGCATCCACACTTAAACGTCTAAAGAGAAGACATTTTCTGTGGAACAGCTAGCTACCTTACCACTGCCTCCACACGCGTTGCCTGTTTTTCAGTTGCCGGTTTTGTTTTGACCTCTTCGCGAGTTTTCGACTCGAGAGTGAAGGATTCTGGTTAATGTAGTACACCGGGAGATGAAGGCTTCTAAATTTACGTTAGTCACCGGAGTCGGACGATACTATAATGTACAGAGAGTTACTCTTTATACCAAACATAAATAAGATCGGATGTCTGTGTTAATACGGCGAGAATGTTTTCTTTACTGTTATCGTTTATGGTAGATAAAACTACACCGCGGGCGACCATGATGACGTCTTTTACAAGCGTCACATGCTGATCAGCTGTTCACCAAGAGACACCAAAACGCTGATAAACATGTTTAAAAAACAATTAAAAGAGATTTAAAAGCCAAGAATTAAAAAAAACAAAAAATATAAATAATAAATAAGGATTAAATAAAATATTTCGCATCCTGAATTCTTTCCTGACTTCTGACCTCAGAGGAAAGCGTTCTAATCCAAGCCAAACAGACTCAAAAGTCAGACGATCCATAAATATGTTGGTTTAGATCTGAGGTGTAATCAGACAAGTGACATCAGGAAGAGAAAGACAGTTCACTGTATATTAAATATTCCTCTTACACATACACAAGTATCTTTACATTACGACTGAGGAGTAAAACAGAGAATGTTTATTGAACATTTTGATTTTAAAAAAATTCAAGGGGGCATAAGATTTTTACAGAGGCCAGTGGTGGAGGAAGTACTCCTATCCTTTTGTCCATGAAAAGTAGTAAAACCACAGGATAAAATGCCACATTACAAATACAAGCATTCATCAAACAACATAACACACAGTGGAATTAAATACTGTTTTATTGCCATACACAGGAAGTTAGTGAATGATGTTTGATAAACCTTTTAAGTTAACATAAAGCTTCTATATCATGTTGATGGTGTGTGACAGAAAGCTTAGTACAACACTATAACTGACATTAAGTCATTACTACTGAACAAACCATTAAAACAATGTCAATAACACTTAGGCCCAAATTCACTGACAGTGTACCAAAGGAGGAACACACTCTGGTCAAACAGAGGCTTTAGAATGGAGTTATATTCACCAACACTGGTGTACTGCTCAAAGTTTTACTTATGGCCCACACAGAACTGCAAGAATGTTGAATATCACAGAATATCAACAGCATATCTTTGTCTCATCAATGTAGTAATGCAAGCAAACTAGTCGTGTACGCTGTCTTTGTCTAATTTATGTCCTTTAAATGGATGTCTGTTCCTCTGAACTTGGAGCTGAGAACAAAAAACAGAAAGAATCAATTACCATGTACATACAGACAATCAATATTTTCATGTTGTGCTTAATGTCCTATCTAAACTTAATTATATTAAGTATGATTTCTAAAATCATACTGACTTTAACATATAATAGACATCTGACTGTCATCCATTCCCAAATAAATGATCTGGAAGGTGAATTTATTTATTTTACTGTTGTGGACACTTTATAATCATACCGTGGCTCCCTCCAGCACGTGTGGGTCTTTCTGAAGTGCATTGTTGAGTCCTTCCTGTGACGTGAATCCAACCCAGCAGAAGCCTTTGTGGAAGCCTGTTTCTTTATTCTAATACAACACACAGCACACAGTCAACCACACAAACCAGATATTATGTTCACTATGATGGATAACTCAAGAAGTGTTAAGTCGCTGTATGTTCAAAAAAAACAAAAAAAAAAAACAATGGCTGCCTGGAAGGAAGATCACAGTCAAAACAGTAAAACACTATGGAATGAATGGGGATGACTTATCTTCATAATCCCTGCACACTCTAGATATTAGTACAGTGAAAGCAGTTTTGCATCTAACCAGTAGCAGCAGCAGAGTGCATGCATGAGTGAGCCAATGTACAGAATTAACAATATATAAATGGGACAGTAAAGAGAGTGTATAACTATGAAACCAAGATGACGCAGACAGTATGAACCAGGACCAATAAACAGTAAATACTGTACAGTATGCAGTAAAATTAGTCATTCAATCATTCTAATACTGTGACAACTTACAAATGGTAGAGAGCACCTCTTCACTGTGCCAAACTGCCCAAAGTACTCCCTCATCTCCTCTGAAACAGAAACAGACATTTCATGTTCTTTAGCACAGGAGTATAACTCAACACATACTATTCTTATCATATTTTATTGCCAGTTGTGTGTGTGTACTGAGTGTGTGGTGTTCTAGATGTAGGTCGAGTTTAAAGGAAGGCTCTCTGTGGTTGAAGAAAACTCTAATAAGTGTTTACAAGTAACATTTTAACATCCACGTTACTCTCACATGCAGCGGTTATTAGCCATGGAGCGGTGACAGTGTTACTGATGGCAAGGCCACATACAGTATAAAACTAAAGTCAGAATAAAGTGAGTGGCTACATGCATATTTCGCTGCCACTGAAAAAGAATGATAATTTGAAACATTTATCAACTTACTGCTGGCTACAGTCCATGGTATTCTGGACACGAAGACCTCAAACACTTTCTTGGAGGGCGCCGCCATGTTTAGTCTTTCGTATGTCACCCCTGTGCTATAAAGTCACGTGACGCTACCTGATGACATGTGACAGAACAATACGTTAAAAGTAACTTAAGGCCCAAACTCAGTAGTATTATTATCTTCTTTAAATTGTGTTCGTGTGTATTGTTTACTCTTGTGAAACTCATTTGTTTAAAAAGCTCCGGAAAAGATTGGAGTTGAAAGGTTATTTACGTCATGGCCAAGATGGCGGCCTCCATGGTGGAGAGTGGAGAAGACGTATTTCGAAAAATATTCAAGTTTTACAAGAGAAGACACCCTCCGCCAGATTTCAGCGATGTCATCGACTTCTCCAGAGGTGTAAAGCATGACAAGGTGAGGGAGATGTCACACCAAGACAAAAGACAGAACCATTCTCAGGAAACACGTGATTGAGCCTGAGACTGGCAGATTTTTGTTTAACATGAGGTTTGTAGAGACATTTTAGGGGGAGACATTTAAGAAAGAGGACCTGCGAAACGTGGAACCACCAGGAAATAAACCGTTGACAGTGATGGAACTCACACCCTTTATCACCCCCTATACTAAAGCATCCCCTCAAGTAAAGTTAAGGTGGCAGCAAACTGTATGGCGTTATAATGCAACACCAGTACAAACTACTGTATAGCCTCAAAAATCATCAGAGATGAATCAGTGAACATCCTTGAGACAGACTTTGAAGCATTTTACCTTCCATAAATGGCAAATTTGTGCCAGAACGGTTGTATTGGTTGTATTAGGTTCCAGAGAGGTTGCTGTGTTTTCTCTACAGAGGTCTGCAAACCTACACAGCCCATACTTAATGAAGGGCATTGACTGGGAGGAAAATCTGTGGCTGTACTTCATATTTACATCAGCCACTTCAACAGCTCAAATGACTGATGTTCCTTTGTGTGTGTGTGTGTGTGTGTGTGTGTGTGATTGATAGGTAGTTCAAGCTAAGTTGGACCCTGCAGTGGTGAGTGATGTGGACGCTGCCAGGGTTGGATTACAGCCTGTCAGAGACTGGAGAGCCTTTGGCCTGCAGGGCTACCCAGGTAAACACAGGACAAGTGCAGAGACATACAGTACTTTACCTAAGTCAAACAAAAAAGTGTGTGTCAAAGAGTTTGACACACCGCAAGACCAGAAAACTAAATTCATAATACATACACATACACAGAGCATAATCTAGGTGGTTGACACTTGGAATAAGATGTTATTCCACCAGGATCCCGTGGATCCGCTTCAGTGCTCCTTGTCATAGATTATCCAGCTGTATGGAACTCTGTTGGAGAGTTGAACTCCACATCACATTTTTAACTATGGTTTAATGTTTTTCACTTTGCATTCCTCTGACCCAGATCTGTAATGTCGTGTGTTGTTCAGGGTTCATCTTCATCTCCAACCCATTCCTGCTGGGCTCCCAACCCTTCTGGGTCAGACAGTGTCTGAAGACCTACCCTCAGAAGCCCAACATCTGTAACCTGGATATGCACATGTCTCCCTCTGAGACCCAGGACATCTGGGGCAAGAGCTTACATGGGCTTAGGTGAGACTAGCTGTACTCTTTCCTCCTGACAATTCTGACCTAGGACAGTTCATTTTTGTTGTATCATTCCTTAAAGCATTTCAAGTAAAAGCTGAGACAATGATGTGATCATATGTGATCAAACATTGATTATCTCATGCAGCGAGGAAACAAGCATATTTCCCAAAATTCCCAGTGGTTGTTTCTTTACAGTGTTGTTCTAAGTGAAATGTAAAATTTTCCTCGCACACTGTGGTACAGCTCCACTTCCTACAGCTTCAGGAAATCCACCTGCCACTGTTTCCACATCAACCTGTCAGGATCCAGCTTGCTGACTGCTCTTTTTTTTTATCTCCCTTGCTGCTATGCAACATGCAGCCACAAAGTATGCTGAGCTGAACTGCCTCTTTGGAAAGTATTCAATTATTTCACATTTTGTTATGTTGCAGTCTTGTGCTAAAATAAAAAAAAAATTCAATACACTCAATACCCCATAATGGAAAAGCCAGAACAAATAATAGAATAGCAAATTAATTAATTTTAAAGGAAAAACTACCAACATTTTTTACTGACAATAAACAAATGAAGTTTTATTGAGGGTGACCTTCACTGATTTTACACATCAAAGACTGTTTACAGGTGTTGAGGAGTGCAGGACAGCATATGTGGGAAAAAAATGTACGAGCCTTTTGGGTCTCCAGAGGGAGCTGTGGGAAGTGATGTCTCTTGCGTCAGTGTTGGTTGTTGCTGAAACTGAGTGACTGAGTTGAAAATGAAAGAAAGAAGTGACAGTATCCACCTCTGTAGCGGTGTACTGGTCCTAGTTTCCAGTAGCCTGCCTCTTTCAGTGTGCTCTGTGTATACTTCCCTTCACAGTAGTCCTCCATCTGGAAAGAGAGAACCAAAGACTCTACTGGAGAGGCTGCGCTGGGTCACTCTGGGATATCATTACAACTGGGATACCAAGGTGAGCCACACGCCCTGCTTTGTTAGAAGATCATCACATTTCTAAATGTATATACAGTGTATATAGCTGGGCATCAGGTGGGTAGCTGCACCAAACAAAGTGAGGATTTATTCAGTCCTTCAGGGGTGTCCCAGCAGCTCAGGGGTCAAATACTAACCATGAACCACCCCAGTTTTAGTTTAAGGCAGGGACCCTTTTTTTTCTCCATCTTTTTCACTCATTAATCTCAGTGTCTGTAATAAAAACTTAAAATGTTCCAAAAAACACTTTAAAAAGCAAGGATTTCTGTTAACCCACAGTCTCCAGTAAGTCCAGCTCTGTCCTGGACAGTGGCACTGTCACTGCCCTAGAATTCCTCTTGTAATTCTTAATACATAGAGTATTTATGAATACTCCCATTGTCTAAAACCCATGGGAATCATCATCATCATGCTCCAAGTGTTTCCTTTATTGTTCCGTTCACAGACTTACTCTGCCAACCAATACACTCCTTTCCCAGCTGATCTCCACCTTGCTGTCCGTCCAAATAACAGCCGCCTGTGGGTTTCCAGGGTTCAACGCGGAGGCTGGAATTCTCAACTACTACCGTTCTGATTCCTCTCTAGGAATCCATGTGGACGAATCAGAACTAGATCATAGCCGACCCCTGCTGTCATTCAGGTGAAAGTAGTCTTAAAGTAAAACCACTGAGAGGAAGGAATTCTTGTATAAATCTAAAAATGTTTTCATATTTGTTTTATTGTATCAACACTTCAGGCTGTTGTAATATGATAATTGTATATCTTGTTGTTTTTTCCCAATAGTTTTGGGCAGTCAGCCATCTTTCTCCTGGGAGGCACACGTAGACAGGACCCCCCTACTGCTATGTACATGCACAGTGGGGATGTGATGGTGATGTCGGGACAGAGCCGCCTCCTTTACCACGCTGTCCCGCGTATCGTCCCAGCACCACAAGGACATGCCCCTTTAAAGATGGACGGCTGCAACCCAGCATTATCCCTGCAGGACAGCACTGTGGTGGAGCAGATATCAGAGCAAGACTGGGCGGTGTGTTCCAAGTACATCCAGAGTTCCAGAGTGAATATGACTGTCAGACAGGTGCTGGGGCCTGGGCAAAGCTTCCCAGAAGAACCCTCTCATCACAAAAAGACTGATGCAGGCCGGACAGTTACGTACCATGATGAACCTGCAGACGAGGAGAGCGGGAAGATGAAGAGAAGTAGGTGTGACTGTTGATGCAGTAGAGACGTGATGTACTTGTCACTTTGTTTTTAAAAAAAAAACACTGATGTGCTCATGATAGGTAGGCCTGCCCTGGTCAATAACAGTTGTTCATATAAGGCTGTCTGCTTACTAAGAACATGAAGGTCTACCCACCTATGTGTGTGTGTGTGTGTGTGTGTCTCATTAAAAAACCCAAATGAGATTTGCGTTTTAATATTTCCTCCAGTGGAAAAAAACATTGTGTTTCCATGGCGCAGATGCAGTATGTGTACAGTGCATTCAGAAAATATTCAGACCCCTTCATCTTTTTCACATTTTCTAATATTGCAGCCTCATGCTAAAATAAAAGACATTTTCCCTCATCAACCTACACTCAGTACCACATAATGCCAAAGTGAAAACAGTATTTGTGATATTTTGCAAATTAAGAAAAAAAATCTCAATTGTCACTCCCTTGTGCTGCTGTTGCTACATATAAGTACTTGTAGGAAGCTGTAAGCATTTTATATGAACTGATGCATATGACATTACATCAAGTTTGAAGGAATAATTGCAGTAAATGTCAGGAAATTACATTATAGACTCAGACAGACTTTACTGATCCTTTACTGGATGACTCCCTCAGGGAAATTAAGTAAGTATATATATTATATATCACAGGCTGTGTTCTTATATGCAGCAATCAGATTTTGGGGTTAACATCATGTCTTTATCACAACAGCAACAGTAGAGAAACTAAATGAAGGGTGAGAGACATGGGGAACTTGAACCAGGCAATCACAAATATGTCTTTCCTTTCTTTACTAAACCTGTTATCATTTATTTGGCAGCTTAGTTGGTACAATGTCTGCAAAGGAACACAAAGTCCAAGTCAGTGCAGTGCATCATCAAAACAACATGCACAAGTTAGGCTACATGTATTTGTCCACAAGTAACTAGTTTGAAATGAAATTAGTTTAAGAATTTCCTTAAAAAATAAATTTGAGTCTCGCTTTGTCAACCATACATAAGCTTCAGTTTCTACATATTACTGTATGCAACATGTATAATTAGTTTTTAGTTTTCCATGGTGTGCTTAGAACCCTATAACTGACATCTGTGGCTATTCAATAAGATTTCATTACAATCATAGGCAGCTCTGATGTTTCACAGCACAGTATCAGCAACAGATGCCGGTCAATGAAAAATACAACAGGTGAAAAAACATTTCATTTGCTGTTTAAGTTTTCACACAATGGAATGAATGAATTCAAATATACACATAACTGTATATGTGAAAAAGAATGTAAAATAAAAATACCACAAAATTTAAAAAAAGCAAGATGGCAACATGAAAGAACTTATATTCACAGAAGAAGAAGTGCTACAGTAGTTAGTTTGATGGCTTCTTACTTTATCTTTGGAGGCTGATACTGCATACAACACTGTAATGTTTTAATAGAAAACATTTATTAGTTTGACAGAGATTGGAATCATTGAGTGCCACCATTTTTTATCAGGTGTCATCTTAATTTTTTCATCGTACTCCAAAGCAAACTACACCATGATATAAATACAGTATATATTACATTTTATATCTGATAGCTTTGCACCTTCATTCTAAAATCAATTCCATGATCTCTGCTAATTAAAAAAATCAGTCTTTGCCACTGAACATGGCTGGCAGGTGTGGATGCTGATCAGGGTCATCACTACAAGAAAAGACTAAAGGACTTGCGTCGTCAGATCTCCAGAGATCCATTCTACCACCATTTTGGCAACTTCTCTTCCTGTATCCAGGACGAAGGCATGTCGGAACCCATTTTCACACAGTCTGATATCTCCATGAGGGAAGTCCTTCTTGATGTCAAGATAATACTGTATAGGGCACCAGTGGTCTGTAGCTCCATAATAAAATATAAGCTGAAATACAACAGATATTTTGTTTACTATATAAGTGTGCTGAGTAATATTCAATGGAATTGACTTTGACTGAATAACAGGTGAAAAGTAAACCATTAACCAACTGTTCAAGCCCAGGAGTTCATTCTTATGTCTCATGTTGTCATTATGCTATGAAATATTTACTGGTAGTTACTGTATTTAAGAGATGTGTCATATTGGCATGTCTTTTCTTACCTTTTCAAGATTTTTCCTGATGGTTATGTTGTCCCTTTCCAGAACTTTCTTCATTTCCTGACCACCCATGTACATAGCATTGGCTATAAAGAAACAATTGCATTTGTTTTGTCATTGATTTGGCAATAGCATTGCTCATGTACAGTAGAGATATTCAAAGATATAGCCTGCAGTTTGAACCACAGAAGCATTTAGTCACAGACACGTGATTTAAACTGCCCGAGTTTTTATGAAGCAATAAAATACAGTTATTTGTTGATTTTATTGCTTTTTTAAAATCAATGCAGGAGTTGCTGTAAATATTACCCACAATAATGAATTCAAATAAATACATGGCTTGTTGGTAGGACAATTGCAAGTGGATGAAATTACCTGTAAAATGGCTCAGAAATGAACATAATTGATTCAATGTGAAAATAACACATTCTCAACAAAAATTAAACATATTAAGATCAAATAAATTGAGGTGAGCATCAAAGCTTAACCAACCTGCACAGTCTCCACTGAGTAGACCTACAGTAGGCTGGACTACACTGAGGTCCAGAGAGTGAATGCCCCCAAACACCAGTTTGATCAGGCTGGTTTTGAGTCTGTCAGGCAGCAAAGAGAGCAGGAAGAGAGGCAGGTAGGCCACGTAACGCATCTGACACAGCACAGGGGTCATGACCTTCCCCTGAGGAGTCTGAGCCATGCGCTCAATGGTAGGAAACAGCATGACAGCCTTCAGAACCTATATCAAATAAAATCAAAGACAAATGAATCTGTTTCCATCTCTGTATGGAGATAAGAGGATGTTTTCACAGCAGAGTGATTTGGAGTGATGCAGTGGCAAGCAAACGTAAGTGAACCTTTTGGAATATAATTTGAAATATAATCAGAGTTACAAGTTACAATAATGAACAAACACAATGTATTTTAACTAATAATACACAAATTATTGTATTGACCTTGTTCATACTGAATTCACAGTTAAAGTGCTAATAGTGTAGGTTGGAAAACAGAGCCTTAATAACAAGAACAAAAGCTAACTGGTGTCTGGAGTTAACAAACCTGGAGTCCAGTCAATGAAACCAGATGAGAGGTGTGGGTTAGAGACTCTTTGATTTATAGAAAACATTCAAATATTTTGAGTTTGGCATTCACAGGAATAATCTGTTGATGTGAACCATGCCTCACAAAAAAGAGGTCTCAGAAGACTTACAATCTACAATTGTTTGAAGAATAAAGCTGGAGAGGGTTCCACAGAAATCTCTGAGTTTAGATATTCATCAGTTCACATTTAGACAAACTGTCTATACTATCTATAAATAAAAGCTCAGTAGAAGTTGGGTGATGCAGCAGGATAGTCATTGTATACAGTCATTCATTAGATTTATTTTGATGTTAAGGGTCATGCTTAGCATCAAAGTAAATCTAATACAGAATGACTTCATACTAAAAAAAAAAATCTGCCAGTTGAGTGGCCCAGCCAGAGTCCAGACCATAACCCATCATAGATGGTGTGGAATGAGCTCAGAGAATCCTGAGAATATGTCTGAGCTGAAGCAGGTCTGTCAGAAGGATGGCCCAGAGGTCCTCCTTAATGTTGTGCAGGTCTGATCCACAGCCACAGTGCTTTGCTTTAGTTTGAGGTTATAGCTGCCAAAGGAGGTTTGACCAGTTATTAAATCCAAGGGTTGACTTACTTTTTCCACCAGCATGAATGTTTAATGTGTGTTAAATAAGGACACAGCAAATTCTAATTGTTTGTGTGTTATTAGCTTAAGAACATTGTGTTTGTCACTACTTGTGACTTAGATGCAGATTAGATCATCAGAAAACCAGGTAATTCAAAAGTGTTCACATTCTTTTTCTTGTCGCTGTATACTGCAATTGTGATTTAGAAAAAAAACATGCATCACAAAACATCAAGATTTAAAGTGTCAGCACTTGTAAATTGTGAGGTATAATGATAAACCTTGAGTTCTGGATCTCTCCTGATCATCTCCAGAATAATGTAGCAGCCAATGGAGTGCCCAATCAGGATGAGGCCTGGTTTCTCTGGGAACATATTTCCTGAGGAAGGCTAGCTTGTGTTCAATCTGCCCATTCAGACCAAAAACATCTCCCTCTGCTGCCAAGGATGCATCTGTAGTAAGACATAAAATATATTAACTTGTGGTGTATGTGTCTGGACCTCTCACCCACCTCCGTGTAACATTAGTGCCTAACAGTGTTGTCGCAGTAAACTTAGCTTCCTAGAATCAAAAATAGTTTGCTTATATTTCCACAAATTCAGCTGTAATACTGTAGGTCTGAGTGATACATTTCCCTCTATATAACATGTTTGGATATAGTGGAAATACAGAATCTTGTTGGTGTATCAGAGACAGCAAAGAAACAGGACCAGTGCACCTTCTTTACATACTGACTAATGGACAGATTTAGAATACAACAACTTAAGTGTACTTTCCTTCAAAAACTACCATGGATTACTCATTAATACCTCCTCCCTAACTCTCCCACCCAGCCATTCCCATTTCTTATAATATTCAATGTAATATTTTTTCTTTTTGGAAACTCTTAATAGAATAGAATAATCCAGACCTTCTACCATGTCCATGGAGTCTGGAGGTACACAATGGCCAGCATGGCTTACAGCCCACACTGGGTGGCGATAGCCAAACATTCTATGTAGTGTTTGCATGAAGGTTCTGTAGAAGCCCACTACACCAGGATTACCTGTATGGGAGAGGAAAACATAATATTTAATATTTATATAATATTGTATTTTAACATTGTGTTCCATGTCTCTGCTGTTTCCACACTTCATACAATCAGTTATCATGAGCAAATGTTGGTCCACTGTGACTGAAAAAAATCCTCAGGATACCCCCACCATAAAATAAGTAGTGTTTCCCATTAATTACCCAGACTGTGGCAGCTAGATGTATAATTCCTCCCACTACAATTTCTGATGAATTGAAAATATTAAAGGCACATTTCGTTTTGTCATTATGTCACTCCTGTGGTTACCTACAAAAGTATTATATAATGATCACGCCGGCACAAACCATACACCCATTTATCCAGCATAATGGATAAATGACCAGTTGTTTCCAGATTTCACAAACTATTATATGATCATTAACAAAGAATATTTATCCAACTCACCTGGAATGATGAGAAAAAGAATTTTGTGTCCAGAATGTAACTGACAGGAACCAAATTTAAGGACCTCTGTGTTGGCTCCAAAACAGTAGATAAAGTCTGTCTGTGGGTCATCCCTGCTGTCTGTCACCATGTCCTCCATCTCACCGGCTTTGAAGGAGGGAAACATCACAAGCCCAATTATGATCATTTAACTTAAAAAGGCCTATTTCACTGCACTTATCAGAAGCTTCAATCCATTCAATCACATGATAAATACATTTATTCAGATTTAATGAAGAGGTGTAACAGTGATATTATATTACTGCAACGTGATAATCTATTGCAACCGTCTCTTGTAGCTGGTACAGTCAGTCAGCAGGGTCCAAATGTTCATTTTATCTGTGCCAAAGGTCAAAGAGCGAATTGTGGTGCGATGTGGTGCGTTTAGGAGCTCCTCTCAACAGTAAATTCAAATCATTTATACTTCAGAGTTTCCAGCAGTGTAACCGACACAGCTTTTAAGTGAAAGAAAGAACATAGTTAACATATTACTTAAAGCTGGCATTTCAATTAAGGGATACCATCATTTGTTGGTACCGAATAAAAGAATTGTTGCTTCATACCATATACTGAGCGGTAACTAACGTGCTGTGGTATGCTTTTCTATCAATATGCAGCCATATTAAACTGACAGATATTAAATGAAGTTTGGTGTGACAGTAACACTGGCACTAACAACAACTTAATGAGTTAAAATTACAAGATGAGTGACGCTAGCTTGAATCCTAGTAGCTGCTTTCTATCGCAGTCTGAAAAGAACGAGGTGTACTAAGATATATTTTACCTTTTAAGAGCAAAAAAAGCAATTAAATTCAATCCTTGTCGTTGGGTGGTTGCTCTCCTTCGATGCATAGATGTACTCCATGGTTTGATGTGAAGACTTCCTGCTTTGCACGCTGCTGGAATCTGATTGGTCAACTAAGCGGTCGTCCCACGTGCCTTTCTTCTTTTTGTTAAAAGGTGTTTACCATCCAGCATTCACTTACATTACTGCCACTAATAATTGTGGAGTGTAGATAAATAAAATATGACTAAAAATAATAATAATAATAATAATAATAATAAATATATGTATGACTATATCCCAAACTATATCAATTATGTAAATGCCCCAGAAATGTAACATATAGAAACTAATACAATTATGTAGCACATAATGTAAAATACAATAATAACACCAGTAATGCTAATAATACTAACATTATAACAATAATTATTATGTCCATAAGAAATATAATGCAATGTAACAGTGTTAAATATGTCACTACTACAACATATACAGTTCCAATCCACAGTGATCCTGAGTCAACCATCTGCTGCTGTAAAAAGCTCCATGCACAGTTTCTGTTGTACAGTGTGATGGCAGTGGGCAACATGCACCTGAAACAGCATATTACTGATTTTATCATGTGATGCAGTGCTACATTTCCATAATGTTTTTAACTTCCCTTAAGATCAAGCAGATACAATATCAGGACTGGGCTGAGCTCTTCTGAGGCTTCAACCCAAATTTGAGATCCAAACAAAGCATAAGGGGAAACAGCTGCATGTCTAAAATATTAGTTCTCATGATGATAATATTCATTTTCCTTCAAGTTTATTTTAGTTATTTATTTTACTTGATTTTAGAACAACTCCAAATTCTTTCAGATTAAAGCTTAATTAATGTAAAGTCAAAGAAGTTAACTTGTGGACAAAAACAAACAACAATTGGTGAATCCAACAAATCAATCATATATACCACTTAACAACAAATGTCTGTGTGAGTGGTTCTTGCACAAGATCCATTGTTTTTCAAGTGAAATGTACAATATCAGGAATGTCTGTCCACACCTGACAAGGACAAAGAACATAATTCTGTAAAAACCATGCAGACCACAGAGAACATAATGATGCATATAATTTCCCCTAACAATATTGCCAAACTGCAATTCTGTCTTCTTTGACTAAGAGAGAATTACCTCCAGCATGTCCTTGGAGGAACACATGCATTTGCACATGAATTCAGACACTTTTTAAATACTTTTCTGTATTATACAGTGCTGTTAAGTGTTCAATACTTCAGTGTCATCATAGGGCTTCAGAAAGAGGTCAAGTTTATCAAACAGGCTTTTTTCCCATCGTGTTATTCTGCAAACAGCAGTGTTAATGGTCAAAGCTCCCCACCTCATCTGTAAACGTGTCACAAGCCAAGCCAATGTAGTATATTATATATATAGCTTGTGTGTTTTTTAATGTAAAATCTTGATCTGAAATGTCACCAGTAACTACAGCTGTCAGATAAATGCAGTAGACTTGGAGCTTTTGGGGACACCTGGGGACTAGGCTTTGCTATTCATATTTTTTCAAAAATATGGAAGATAAGATTGAAACAGCATGACAAACACAAAAACAGTATTCATTGTTGTTTAATTAAATACCATAATCATAATAAAACAGTAACTTTCAGTGTGTGCTAAACACTGGTAGGTCATAACGGTATTGTCAAATTTAAAGAAATATCACATTAGAATAACTAGTATATTTTTCATGTGAGTTAAAACACCTTAAAACAAAAACAAAAAGTAATTTTTTTCACATAGATACAAATCTGGTCAGCCATAATAAAACTTCATTTTCAAGAAATGCATGATTCACTGTTTGGATTGCACTGGCCATTCACTGAAAGACTTCCAAAAGAAGGGTAAAGGGATTTCAATGTCAGTCTTTTTATTGCTCACTTTAATGTATGGTGCTGTGCTTTGGGATATCCTTCTCAGTAGGTCTACAATTTCATTAAGTCCTCCATAGAGATGTGACTGCAAAATACTGATAACCTCCTTGGTATTGTTATTTACATGTTCAATACTTAAAGAATTATAAGCCTCTTGAATCTTCAGTTTGGTAAGGTGTTTATACTCAGCCACATGTATCTTCGCCTCCTCAATGTGTTGTTTTGAAGACTGCAGAACTTCTGCATAGATAACATCAAGTTGAGAAGTAATTTCAACATTTTGATCTTTTAAGTAGGTGATGAAGTTCTCGCCTTTTTCAGCAATCACCTGGAAAAGGTTATTGACTGCCTTGTGAAGCAAACTGAACCCCCTGCGCAGTGACTGTGTTAACTGATCATATGCAGATCCTATAGACAAATTTATTTTATCCATGATCTCATTTCCACTGAAAACAAAATTAGTTCCAGGTATGGTGAACTCGATTCCCCTGATTAATCTAGAAATCTTCTCCATGAGGCTGGTAAGCCTTTGGATGGCCCTGTCAGTGGCTCTTGAAACAGATCGACGAGCTCTCTGGAGCATCTCCAGGCTCGAGAGCTTCTCTTCGGATCCAGGCACTGTAAACTTCATGTCACTCAAGAACTGTGTGACTGCATCTAGCAAGACAAAAATCTGGTCTTCACTGCGTTTCAAGACTAGTCTAGCTTCACGAGCTAAATCATCTGTAACATCCTGCACACTTATAGACATCACGTTATCAGAAGCCTTCCTGTACATGTCTTTTCCTTGATCCCCAAGGTGTTTGACTGAACTCTGCAGTGTGTTAAAAGACATGGGAACCTCATGATAGGTTCTCTCTATGACATTGGAAACTGTGTTTTTCAGCTTCATGCTGCCACGGTTGAGGTCAAACCCAAAGTGGGCAACATGATACTTGTTGATGAACTTGAGCACAGCATTGGTTATAGCAGGAATCCTGTCCTTGGTCCCTTCAATCACATCATGGAGGAAGTCCCAATTCCATGACATCTGTAAGATTAACTTCTGAGAGTTTCTCAGCATGGCTTTGGCAGTAAAAACATCAGTATCCTTCTCAGGAGTAGACTGAAGTTGAGGGAAGAAATCAAGAAGAATAAAAATAGTTAAAGAAGTGTCATGTTGCACATCATATAATAGCAATACATCTGTAGGTTTTAAAACACTTTTCCATTAACAACAAAATGCAAATCAAAGAGCTTAAAGAGTTACCAAGTAACGGCTGAACAGTTTTCCATACAGTTGCGATGGAGACCTTCGCTGAAGATGCAATCCAAAGAAGCCAGATGATGGAGAAGACATAGATGCAGTGATACCATCTTTGCGGGAAGCAAAGCGGAAATTCACATCAGTGAATGTTCGGCTGGTGATGTCAATATTGAGAGTATGATGAGACTCCCTGCAAAACAGAAAAACCAAGTAGTAGAGGTATTCTCATGTGCATTTAGGCATTTGGTCAACAAAAAAAAACTAAACAAAACCAAAAAAAAAAAAAACTTACATTGGATCAGCCAGAGGAGTTTGACGTTTCATCCTGAGGAAAAAAAAACAAACACAACTGTATTTATCTTACAGTAAGTCATAATTTAGCTTAAGATTTATCTTACCCTTAACTTACCCTGCCTAAGATTTGTGTTTATTTCTTTCCCAAAGTAGCTGTGAGAGATTTCCCAACCCTGAGGTATCAGCCAATTATTTACTTTTAGTTTTATTTATTGATTAACAAAAGTTTATCATGTCCATATTAAATCCAGACACAAATTTACATAATTTCATTTTCACTTTACACAGCCACAAATATGCATCTACACTGACCAGAGCTCAAATCTGAATGTAATCAGTTATGGTTTTCCCTGGCTACCTATTAATCAGGATCGATTCTCTTCCGCTCCACACGGTTTTGGTAATGTACAAAATGCTGACAAAAATTAGTTATATCATAATAACAGTTTAGCTAGAGGGCATTTCAGACTGCTTTTTGATATATTGCGGTTAGGAGAAGTAAACCTCATGTCATAGGGGGACAGATGCATTTACACCCTGTCTACCGTGTCTGGATAGAACACTAATCTGCTCAAGACACATGAAGTAGCAAAGTATAAATGGGGTCTGGGAGTACTCTCCCCATGTTGGTTAATACAGGTAACAAATATCTTGAATATGTCTATTTGGAAACTGAGATGTATGAAAGCCCATTTCAACCACAAAATATGAAAACAAAAATATGAAAAAAAAAAACTATTAACAGCACTGATTAATCATGCACTTTTCAAATTTTAAGTTTTACTATTGGTCTCCACAGGTATTAAAGGAAACAGATAAATCTAGGTTTAGGTATCTTATTGGAAACTGAAGAAGTACAAAATATAATGTGTACACTAACCTCAGGTTTTGTGCCAAAACATGTTGCCAGTCGACAGTTGCATCACTGTGAACCAAGTTGCACTTCCCATTTAGATTGATTACTCCATTATCAAATTCCAGGGTTGCAGTGGCTAAGGAGACATAAGAATAACAAAATATAATATTTATTATTATCTTAGACAAAATGTTTATATCAAATAAAGTAAAGGAGAGTGTTTGCAAGTCTTACCAGAAAGGTCATATTCCAAGAATATCATGGTGGAAGTGCAGATGGAATTCAGCAAAGTCACAAGGCTAGCGCCTTTTTTCTCCAGACTGGCAGATGTTGACACATTATAAATAGGGGAGGAAACCTTTAGAGTGGTACTGAGGCCACCAAAAACTGGGATAAACACACTTAAAGGCAGATGTAGAGCAATTTCAGGAATTTCAATTTTTTGCTCTGGAATGATGATGGTTGGAAGTTCAAAGTTTGCAATCTGGCTTGTGATTTCATTTAGACTAATGGTGTGCTCTCCAATTGTAAAAGATTTTGGCAGTGTAAAAGATGAGACAGTTATTTCATACTGTGGCATCTTGAATGAAAGGAATGACATTTTCTCCTGTAGATAGTCTGTATTAATATCATAACTGGGCACTGATATTTTTGGCAAACCAGGCAGCATGATTTCAAAGGCAGTGGTGGTGATCACCTTAGGGATGTTAAGGTTCTTTGGGTCAATTGTAAAGGGTCCCACATGTAGGTTGGTAAATGGAAAATCAAAGGCTGGAAATGAGATTACAGGGGGAAGAGTAAGATGATCAGGAACATCAAAGTTCTCCAATCGCATATCTATAGTCCTTATGGAATATGGAATTTCTTCCACCCAAGAAGGCATATCAATGCTAATCTCAGGGATGCTAAGAGTGATTCCGTTTTCAAATAGTGTTGATGGTATTGCATACTCCTCACCATCCATGCCCTTTGTGTATACAATGCTGTAAGAAATGTTAAGGATTTGTAAATTGTCCATATTTGTGACCTGATCAAACTTGAGCACATCCCAGAGGGATTTCTGGTATACAGGAAGCTTAACTGCCTTCAAGAAAGAAAGGTGGCCTTCCATTGATCCAGTCAAATCCACACGTACTTGAGATTCATCATTTGACATAAACAAATCACAAGTGTGGATAACAGATGCCAATTGTTCCTTACCACTCCAGATGAAGGACTGCTTCTCTGAGTTGATGGCAAGGTTGATGTTGTGAATGAGTCCAGCATGACCCAAACTACTTTGCTGACTTGCATCAATATCCAAAATAGTCTTGAAGGTTGTTAAAGGAACAAAATCTAGTTCTCCTTTAATAATGTGTCTTCCATTTGTGGTGAAAGATGCCGAATCAACATTGTTATTACTCATGTAATCAACTGTTGCAAACATACGCCGCAAAGAAACCTCAAGAGCCAAGTTTTTATTCAAGTTGAACTGGAAGATGCTATTGTTTGAGTTACGTTTTTGTTTCTCCTGTTTGTTGATGTCTGAGTTTAAGACTGTCCTGATAGTTGAACGCAGGTGATTGACATTAACATAGAAATTGGCCTCATTCTCTAGATCACCAGCAAAATTGCAACTTCCCATTGCCGTTATGTCTGATTTCCCTTGGGTGGAGGTCTCCAGTGACACATAGGAAGAAAGTGCCTCCAGTGCCCAGTTTATATCAAGGTTTCCTTTGCCCACAGACTGAATCAGAGGAATGTTAAACATGTATTTTAGTTTTTTCTTGGAAGCAATATTTGGCTTGGTTTTGGTATTTCCAATCAGTTCCTGACTCAATTCTAGATTGAGGAAGGGTAGATTGATTTTTGCAGTGTTAGCTACAGAAGCTTCCATGCTCCTTTTGGTGAGACTAACAGCACATTCATGGTTTGCCTCCACGTTGTTATGCTCCAGAGACACAGTTGTAGCCAATTTTATTCCTCTCTTTCTTGTCAAACTTGTGGTGCCATCAATTTTTCCATTTAGAATGTCAAACACAGATGCTGAGGAAGCACCAAACCGAGCAACAATGTCCGACTGGTTGTAGAGGCCAGCATTAGCGCTGAAGGTAATCACAGGGGATTTGAAGGAGAAGTCATAAGTTATGTTACCCATGGCTGGAATCACAATATTGTTCTGAATGGCTGGCAGTGTGAAAGGTGGCAACTCAATTTCACTTAAAGTTTCTGGAACATGGATGACCGGTAACTCCAGAGATGGTAGCACAAGAGTATAGGATGGTACAGAGAAACCCAGTGCTGGAACTTTGAAGCTTGGCGTACTGACCTCTTTAGGAACAAAGTAGGTAAAAGCTGGCATCTCAGCCCTGAAAGCAGAAACGTCAATATTCAGTATTGGTATTTTGTATCCAGGGACAGTGAAGATTCTAGGTGGCAGGCTAGAAGTGTCAATTTTGTGTTTGATATAGTGTGATTTTGCTTGGTTGTATGAATCTTTTAGAAGTGCAACTACTTTGTCTCTCCATCGTTCAAACTGAGCATGGATTATGATAGCATTGTCACTGATTGCATTATAGATTGGTTCAAGGTGTAATTCAATGCTGTGCATATCAGGATTCTTGTAGTAATGAAGCTTCAGGTTGATATCAAATGACTGTTGAGGAGTGGTAAGCAAGGTTTTAAATCCAGCCTGTTCCCAGAGAGAGAGATGTCTGACCTCAGGGGTTTTAATTTCAAGATAAGGTACTGTTACCCCTGGAATAGAGAGAGGAACAGTCAGAAAGTCCAGATTAGCTTCTCCATTAGCCCATGAGTGAAAGAAGATATCTATGTCACTGTTTTCTGCTGTGAAGTTATGACTGTACTTGTACTGGTTGAATCTTGCCAAGGCAAACCAACAAGCACGCTGCCTCTCAGAGTTTAGTATGAATTCATAATCATGCTGAAGATCAACCTTACCAGTGAGTTTCAGGGGGAGGAAAATCTTTACGTTAACTTTATTCTGGAGGTTGAACACAATCTCAAATGGATGTGCCATGAATTCCAATGAGTTTGACATGGATCCAATCAGACTTCCAGTGAATTCTGCATCATGAAGGGCCATCAGTGCAACTTTCAAATCCCCAAAATGTGTCTCCCCTTTTAAAACCATAACACTCCTCTTGACAGATGGAACTTCAGTTTCACATTTTGCTTCAACAGTGATATAACTCAAGAATGCCGATTCAACAGTCAGTGTTTGCTTTGATTTCAAAGCCTTGCAGTCTGTTTCTCCAACAACAGTTAACTTCGAAGTGCTAAAATTGATGTCAAATTCCACATTGCTTGTGTGTGTGCCTTCATCAGAGTAGTCTTTAATGGACCATTTTCCATTACCAATAGTTTTACTGGTCACAATAATTCTGCCAGATTCTATTGTGGCTGCAATATTCTGTTTCGTTGATGTCTGACTTGAAGTTTCAATTGACGGGATGTCCAAAAAGTGGTCATAGGTTGTATCTATGGCCGCAGAGATCCCACTCTTCAGTGTAAATGTCATATTATTGTCCAAGTCTGCAGTGTACATTTGGGTTGTGGCCTTGACAGTAGTCTTGGCAGAAGCCTCAACAGAGGAGCCCATGAGTGTTAAGGATCCTTTGTGATCAATGGAGAGGGCCATATGTGTAGCTTTCACTGTTTCTGTGAAAAGAAGCTTCTTCATTCTGGGAGCTCCCAACTGAGCCACAGCTTCGAAGGTGTATTGAAGGGGCTCAATGGGTGATGTGACATGAGAATTAATGGTAGCTATAAACAGTGGGTTTTTTGGTGTGGATGTGGAATTCTCAATCTTTCCAATGGTTACAAGAGTGTACTGTGGGGAATTTACCCTAAATTCTCCATGGAGTTTTCCAAAAAGTGGGAGACAGATGTCACTGGGAACCTCAGACAATCTGATCTCTGGAATTGGAAGCATTGTGATTTCAAAGTCATTCAAGTTTAATTTGGGGATGTGGATGGCTGGAATTTTTATTTCTGAAAGAGTTATTTCTGGGAAGGTGAGATCTGGTAGTTGAAATAGGTAGAGAACTTTTAAGTCACCAAAGATTTCCTCAGGATCTGGCATTTTGATCTCAAATTCTCTGATGTCATCTACGATTGCAATGATCTTTGCTTTGATCTCATCAAAGTCTATAGTAAAGGCAGGAATTGTGTAAGAGTTGAGAATGGTGAACTCAGGGACTGAAATTTGAGCTGGGATGCTGATCTCCTGCAGTTTGTTCAGGTTGACTACAAATGCTGGAATGACAAGGTCAGTGAGAGGTACGGTGAAAGTGCCCACTGAAATCTCTGCTCTTTTCAGTGCATCCAGAACTCCATCTACAGTTTGCTTCATCTGTGTGATGATCTTGTTGTCCTTGACTACCTCTCTAATCTTCTCTATCAGTCGGTTAAATTGCACAGAAATGTAGACAACCATATTGCTATAAGATTCACTTACTCTTTGGAGGTGAATGTACATTTCATCTCTGATATCCATGTCAAGGATTCTTTGTCTCATGTCCTCAAGGATATCCTTCACTTTAATCTTAATGTCATTGTAAAATGTAGAGTCAATCACATTTTTCAGTTTCGTTAGAGCATCTGCCACCTTTGTGTTTTTGAGTTCATCCAAATATGTGAAGATGGAACTTTGGATCTCTCTAAAAAATTCCCTAACAGCCTCAATTTTTTGCACTATTTCATATGTTTTAATCTGCTCGTTGATATAGTTTGTTAGTTCAACAATCTTCTTGTTAGTCTCATCAACAAATGCACTATAGTCAAATTCCCTGATTGATTTCAGCATTGAAGAAATTTGTTCATTAAGGTTATGAATGCTTCTCTTAAAGTCAACTGCTCTGAGCTGGTTTGTTATACTGTGCAGAAACTGCATCATTTTATCATAAACAAATTCAAAGTTGATAGATTTCAGAGCACCTACCACTGACTGCACAGTCTCTTCAATTTTGAATTCTTTGATGAGAATCACTATCTGATCCATTAAGTCTTTCAGTTTATCATCAAGACTGTATTTTAAAAGTAGATCCCTAATGTAAGAATATACAGCATTGAGTTTGTTGGAGATTTCGTATTCATCAATCCAGTTAACAATGACATCATTCATAGATTCAATCACTTTTGCTATCTCTGAAGAGGGGATCTTGTATGAAAGCTGCTCAACATACTTGGCTAAATCAGTTGAGAAAATATCATCCTTTACATACTGGAAAAACATGTCAATGTCAAATTTCTCAATGGCCTGTTTTATTTCAGACAGTTTGTCTTTGATTTTTTCCAATATTCCATATTTAGAATCAAGATCTCGCAGCCATTCAGCACTGCTAGCTGTGAGCTTCTGTAAGTCAATCTGTCTGATGATGTCCTCAATGGCATGAAGCACTTTGACAAGTGAGTGCTTGATTTCATACTTCTCATCAAAGGCCCGAAGCTGATCGCCAGTCTTTGAAAGAACATCTGTTATTTTGGCGGCAAGGTGTCCTTCCTTGAGATAGTCTTCAATGGTCAGGATGAGGTCTCTAATTTTCGTGGCAATGTCCACTACTGTATTTTCCAGGTTGTTGCTCCAGTTGTTTATCACAAGCTCTAAGTCATCAATTGTTACAGCAAACTCCCCAATCAAATAATCAAGTTTTGCTTTTACTTGATTCACTTTGTTCTCCAAGTCCATGCCCTGCATAAAGTCACTCACTTGCATTGGTAGCCTATCTAACTTGGCTCTAAAGTCAGCAATTAACTGATTAATATCTAAATTGTTGATGAATCGTTGAATTGATTCTAAGGCTTGCACGAGTGTATTCTTGAGTTGCTCAAAAGCAGCAGGAAGGCTCTCAATGAATGGGATCTCAACAATATGACAGTCAGCATTCTTGTCATACTTGAGGAAACCAGCCATACTAAATTCTTCTATTTCTGGTAGTGATCTCTTGTGTCTGCTCAGTTTGCTTAAAATGTCTGTTAATATCGCTCCTGAAAACTCAAATCCAATCTTCTCAGGATTATTGAAAGTACTGATGTCCTGGTTATAAGCATGATTGTTCAGTTTAGATTTTACTTTCCAGGTCAGATATTGATCACTTGGTGTCAGGAGGCCATCAAATTTGTTGTCTAAATTAGTGAAGGACTCCCCACTTGGAAGCATATGTGTGGTTGATACGCGGCTGTCATGTGAGTATGCAAGAGCTAAGGGCTCAACTTTAACCAACAACTTGCTGTACAGCTGTCCGTTGTGCTTCCCGTATAGATTAATTTCTCCATTGCTATTGACAAGAGCATCAATAGTGAGGCTGAAAGGCAGTGCCATAGTGCGAATGGTACTGTCAAAATGTAGAGGCTCAGAATTTATTTGAGCCTCACAGTTTGACTTGGAGGAAAGTCCAGCAATTTCAAGGTCACAGTTGTAACTTAGCTGGGCATCCATTACATTTCCAGATATGCTGTGTTTCATGGTACCAGCCAGATCATAATAGGTGAATTCATAGGTTTGTTTAACGCTGTGTTCCTCTCCATACGCTCCCTTCATACCTCCACTCAGATCAATCTTAATTGGCTCAAGCTTCATGTGGCCTTCGTTGTTCAAACTAACATCATAAAACTTGAGGTCATTCATCACATCAAATGACATAACAAATGGCTTCATGTCTACATTGGTATCTTGCTTGTAGTAAATATCTTCACAGATGAAGTTGTTAGTGTTGGAGTGGAGGGCTAGTGTCCACAGAGTGAGGGTCAGTGTGTGGCTATTTTCTGTTTTCATCTGCCTCAGTGTTCCCATGGTATTGCTAGTAATGGTCAGAGCCCTATGGTTCAGTACAGCATTCATGTTGTTTCTTGTGATTGCATCATATGCATGGCCCTTGAGGACACCATGCAATGAGGCTTCCAAAGCTGTGACTTTACCCTCAATATTCAGCTCTCCTCTGCTCTCTTCAGCCATTGCTTTAGTCCTGCAGGACAGGGATGCACCATTGTTGTCTATGGCACCATTGAAGATATTCTCCAAAGTCACAGGGCTGCACTGAATGCTGTTAGTTCCACTTGTGGTCAGACCATTTCTGTCAACCATAACAGAAGCTTTGTGCAATCCACGACCTGTGTCAAAAGTGAGGGAACCCTCAGAGTTTACTTCAAGCCCATTTGAATCCAGGGATCCTGTTATAAGTGAGTATGCCCTATTTGTGTCATCATCTGCCTGTGACTCAATTCGGAGGATGACCATATGGCTGGACACACCAAGTTCAACTTTGTTATTGAGTGATTTATCCATGATTGTGGCAATAGCATTGCATTTTAGGGTCAGTTGTGTATCTTTATACTTGAGCTCTGCTACATGCTTGAGGATGTCCTTCTGGGCATTGGTTTTGGACACAATGTTCAACTCAGAGTTTGCATAGACTCCATGGATCATGTTGTGAACTTGGATGAATGGTGAGTCAAAGCGCAGGGTGGACTCTCCTCTTCCCTCTCTATCTAATGGACGCAGATTGTAGCTGTGGGTGTAGGACGTGTTGGTGTAGAATGAACCTATTTTAAGCAATCCATCTATGGTGCCATCTCCTGAGACTTCATCTGAATCTAGAGTCGAAGTTGACTGAGCAGAGTAATAGATAGAGGCCTGCAGGCCTATGGGACTAAAGGCTTCAATCTTATAGCTGGCTTTTGCGTTCAATTTGTTTGTCACCCTTAATGTTTCTAAGACACTGAAGCTTGTGTCGATGAGGCTATGGCTGAAGGAACTATTCAGAAGATACTTCAGATTATCATCAGCTCTTCCTGTCATCATCCCAGTTCCTTGACATTGACAAAAAGAAATGATACTATTATCAGTATCTGTAATAACACAGGCAGCGATGTAGAATAAGGTCTGAGCACATGCAAGCACTGAGCAAGTGTTAATTTTGCATCTTATTAAAAGCTATTGCTAGAACTCTTGCTATGTGCTCCAAATTTGACAAGAAATTGCATTTTGATCAACAATCAGTAACTACATATGCACAAAGATTTCAAAATCTTCATGCACTTTCTGTAAAATGAATGTAACAGCCCTCATTATTCCCTAGCTATAAAGAATGGGAATTTTAAGAAGGTGTTTACCTTCAAGCTTGTATGACAATAGGTTGAGAGGTGATTGAGCCATGGCCTTGTACTGTGCAATGTAGCTGGGGACATCAGCGGTGTTGTTGCCCCCAGAGATGGAGCCTTCCCAATGGTAAAAGTTGCTGTTGATCTTGGTGGATGCTTCCACTAAACCAAGAAGGGGTGCAGTGAAATCCAGTGAAGGTGGTATAGTGATTGATGGTAGTGGATAGTTTTTGGCGGGAACATATAGGCCTATCGCAGGTAAATTTATGAGGGGAATAGACAAAGTAGTTGGGATGTTCAACTCTTCTAACTTTTTGCCTCCAAATGGAAGAGGGAGTGAGATGGTAATCTTATCCTTGTTGAACTGGTATCGGAACAAGCTGTCACTATAAAAAATAAAAAATAAAATATATTAATAAACTCTATACAGACAGAGAATCAGAGGACAGAACAACTAGTATAGCTGAGTTAGGGTTTATGCCTATAAATATTTAAAAGCAAATTATGCTCTTAGACTCTATATTAAATACTTACACCTGTAGAAACAGTTTCTCGGGCAGAGTTGGCAAGGTGAGATCTGAGATGCTCCTCTTACTTCGCAGGTTAGCAAAGTAGGGGATGCGTGCTGCTAATTTGTCCAACCATATATCACCTGCCTTCAGGGTGACATGAAGATAAATTAAGTATCACTTTAAACAAAAACTGTAAAGCTTGGATCTGGATCTGGGATCAAAATACACTCAGTGAGAACAAATCATGATTTTTGTAGAGTAGCTATACTTCTCAACAATATGGAACTTTGAAAGGATGTGTACAGTTTCCAGGAGTTAGACTCATGATCATGAGTTATGGCCTTTTAAATGTGGCATGTTCCTGCAGCACCACCTGCAGTTAAAATTACAAATTTTGCAATTTTGCAGATTCAGAGAAATGTGGAGACAAATGTACAGTGTTTTCAAGAATTATGGTGATTTATGTCATAGATGTTTTTGTTTTTTCAGGATTATGTTGTGCACCAAACTTGTTGAATTAAAGGGGGTCTCCACGAGATTTGCACAAAGTGTGTTTACAGGTCTTGGGGAGTAATACAGCATATGTGGAAAGCGTTGTATATAAAGCCCTTTGTGGCTCCACAAGGAGCTGCATGAGACCTAATAAATGTTCTCAATATGTCACTTGATGTCAGTTGGAGCTATAAATTTGAAAATCATAAAAATCTGACGTTGTAGAGTTATCAAATCTCTGCAGCCTGCTCCTCATCTCTGCTTTAGGCTAGAGGCTCAAGGCTACATTCAGCACTACTAACATAACACACCTAAATCTTTGACTTAATTGTTAGCACTCAGGTTGTGGGACTGTAGGTACCAGGTGTTACAAGGCAGATTAATAAATTTTTCACCAAAATGTGTTTTTTTGGAGTATCATGCTAAATACCAACAGACCAGTTGGACTGAAAACACAAGCTCCTTGACAAAGGTAATGAATGTAGAGTCAAAGCACTACCTCAATTCCTTTGGTGACTATATGACGCAGCTTCATATCAGTCTTTGCCACTTTCTGTTCCAGAATATCATCAATGAGCTTTTGCAGCTGCTCACGATAATTCTCTACATCTGGGACCAGTTCCTGAAGCTCTGAATTCAGCTCTGATTTCATTTCCACCTCAAACTTGTCATCATCTGTGAAGAAAAAGTTCAAATCCACCCACAAATATACAAATGAATGAATGGTCTAAATTTGTTTCCTTTTTTGAAGATGTGACTAATTGCTGACAGTTACCGTATTTGAGTGAGGCTGTCTGCTGGTAGGATGTCTCAGGGAGGTTGATGACAGTCTCTAAGTCCATGAGCACATCCTCGTCCTTCTTCAGGGTTGCAGTGACAGATGCATCAGTTTTCAGAGTAGGAATAATCATCTGGAGTTGCAGCATGGCATCCTTCATTTTGTCAAGTCTACATTTAATAATAGGATATGTAGTTGAAAATTCTGCGTTATCTATCATCAAAGGATTGATGGTTGGTTTATAGAACTATGTACCTTGCACGTCCAGCGAGAGTCAGCTGTGGGATGTTCCTGTTGGTGACATCAATGGTAATACCCCGCATCTTCTTTCCTTTAAAATCACTGTCAGTTACAGCCAGCTTGATGCCTGCTTCCACATCATAGTTGGGAATGACAACCTCAGTGGTGAAGATGTTCTTATTGCGGTTGTATTTCAGAGATACAGTGGCCTCTGTGGAATCGTCACCTAGTAACCGTAGATATCAAACTCAATGGTCAGTGTTTATCTCCAGGAACAGAGCTGAGACCACCAACTGGTGGCTTCAATATCTATTCAGACAGGTGCCCATATCAATGTCATAGGTATTATATGCACTTAATTTACCCTCATTACATATAAAAGAATGCAGGGACAAAAATAGGCCTAATTAATTCTTGACCATTACAGTTAAAGTATATGCCTGTGCCAGCTTGAAACAATTATACGAAAGCCCACGATTACATTCAGTGACAAAATTATTTCTGTCCAATGCCATTTTTTTTCAAATGTGCATTTTATAATTCCTGCATATGGCAGCTACAGTATGATTAAAGTTAAATAAAAACTGCCAATACACATTTATATGCACACAAATACAGAAGTATTATCCTAAAAGAGTACCTTCTGCCTTCAGAGTTAGCTTCAGAGACTCTACTTTATGGCGACCCTTTTTACCCTCTCTGAGTGTTTCATCAGTGATGGTGGCAGTGTACTCTGAAACTTCCCCTGTAGGATGGATTTCCACTGCAAACCTTAATAAAAAAACCACAGGTTTCATTAAATCTGACTCTGGGTAAATCTGCTATCTATCTGGTTAGATAAAATCACAGAGTACTCCATTAGGGTAATTAAAATAATAAACAATTACAGTTACTATTAACAAATTAGCTACCAAAATAGAGGATACCTAAATTAAAAAAAAAAAAAAAAAAACTCAAATCAGATAAGTTTCAAGTCAGATTTGCTAATATAGTCTCCACCTACCTGGTTTCTCCAGTCAGAGGATGATATGATGCTTCGTCCATGGATTTCGCATTAGGGTAATGCAGGACTGTGCAGAATTTCAGACCATTAAATATTGGCTGGCAGTCAGTTGAATCAGTTTTATCCTCCACCAGGGACGGCAATATTTTTGTTTGAACAGAGGAGACTGACAGCAGCTTGTTGCTGTATTTCAAGAGGAGAAATGAGAGTTATGAATACTAAGAGCACAACATAAAACTAGCAACTACTGAAAGACTTTGTATCATTTGACAGAGCTGTCACTGACCTAATGCTGAGTAACTGAGTGTTTGATGTAGGAGCAGGTATGGACAATCTTATCTGGTTTCTGCTCACAGTAACCTTAGCATTGATGGAACTCTCATGGTACATATTAGTGTGCATCTCAAGCCCAGCCTCCACATAGTCTGGAATGTACACACCCATTTGAGTGATGATTTCTAGCCCAACTGATGGCATGAAGGACAAGTCAGTCTACAAGGAGAGGGATACAAAAGAATAGCTGTAAACAACAATTCAGAGGGGACATACACATAAAACTACACATCATTTTATTTTACATGTAATTATGATGAAGGGAAGCTAACTTACTTTAGGAACTGAGTGAGTCAGGCCTCCTTTGGCACCAGGTGCAAATACACCAGCCAGTGAGAATTTCAGAGGGAAGCCAGAGGCAGTGGGTAGAGAGAAGGCATTCTCCATGAAGATGTAATGGCCAAAGACTTCATTCTCAGTGCTAGAAATCAATGGATAGAGGGCCTGTTGGAAAGAACAGGAACAGATGTATCCCTTTTAGTTGAGTGGCAAATAACCATGGGTGATGACATCATAGAAGTTTTGTAAATGGAGATAAAAGCGATATCATGCAAAAGATTGTTGAGACACATTCTAACAATTACCACTATATAATTCTGATTTTTAGCAAGTTAGTAATGTGTTTCAGGTGCCCTATACCACGTATCAAGGCTGAGTCCTTACTGCAGTGCCCCTCTTTGCTCCATGTCATCCTCTCTCTTTCCCCTGTCTTTCATGTGTCTCTGTTATTGGCACTATCAAATATAGGCAGAAATGCCACAAAATACAGCAAACAACAGATCTAACCTTAACAGGTAGCATCATGGTGAAAAAATGGAAGTACATGGACAGAGTCCCAGCCATCTTTTTCATGTCGCTGGTTTTCAAGTATCCTATCTCATTCCCCAGAAGCCGAAGATTGGCAATGGCCTCAGGGGCTTGAGAAAGACGTACGTCATCCATGAGCTTCTGTACACTGTTTGTGATATCTTTCAGAAGATCCTCTGGGACCTAAAGAGATTTATGTATTAGTTTGTGGCCATGCAAAAGCAATGAAGCTGCTGTCATGTCATAATGTAAAAGAGCACAGGATGTATGATGTGTCCAAAAATCATTTCACCTGTCTTTTCATTCTGTCTCTGTCAGGGGCGACTCTATTCAGAACGTCTTTGAGCATCTGGGCTTTGTCCTCTGCCCAGTACATGACTCTGGAGATAGAGTCAGGAAAGAAACCATTCTTCCCAAAAAGAGCATCAATAGTTGGCTCGAAGCCTGTTCCTTCAACACTGACCTTGAAGAGGGAGATTTTCAATGTTTTAAAATCTTTACAAAGCTAATTTGTGTGTCTTCACCACATATAAAAAACATACACGTGAAAACATACCTCAAAGATGTCATAGTTGTAGTCAAAAACCTTTAGTGTGGTCTCCAACATCACCTCCTTAGGTAGGGTGTCCCTATCGAAGATAATGTTGCTCTGTGCTGAGCCCAAGGGAGAGGCTATTTTGTAGTTGCATGACATGCCATCAAATGCCTTGTTTGTGGGTGGTAGGTGGTCTTTCATGGCCAACTCAATGTATTCCCTGAGTCTTTGGGAAGGAGAATTAAAGAGGTTTTATTAAGATGACACAGTGTCAAAACAACAAGATTCCTATTTAATTTCTCAAATAAAAAAAAACATTGTGGGCAAAAGATTTTCATTTTCAGCCCTATTTTCCCCATTACACATGTTTCTTTTTGCTTCAGTTTAAATCCTTAATATTAAAGGGAAATATATTGAAGAGATTATCTTTAAATCTGCATTAGCTGGCAGAAGAAACGTCCTATCGATTTATAAAATTGCTATGGAGTGTCCAGCAGAAACATAGCAACATTAGTAATCACTTGTAGTCATTTATGTGGTAACCTAATAAACATTCATTTTACTATTGTTTTGATCGCTTTAAAATCCTGACAAAAGAATTTCTTCCCCAGCTAGCTGCTAGCTTTATCTGTTGGCAGTTGGCTGCTGACTGGGTATTTACATTACGTCATATATATATGTGTGTATCTATACATTTGAGTGTACATATACATTTGAATGTGCTAAGAATCCATAACCATCCATTTGGGGACTCCACTCAATTAGTCTGCATGTAACATTCTATTGCTGCTTGCTGGTTACTCACTGAGACATTTGTGGCTCATCAGAGATGCGGATGTTGTTCAGGTGAGAGACCACAAAGCTCTTGAGTTGGTCATCCCTCAAATTCTCCAAATTGTTCACAATGTCCTCAACCAGGCCTTGATGTGGGTTCTTCATCAAAATCAGGTAAGCTGCTATACGTTTCTCAACAGAGCTCTGAGGGTCCTGGTACACCTCCATGAGGACATTTCTGACCTGTGGATAACCAAATGATAAATGGTTTGTTGTTGCCAGGGCTAAGACCATGGCAGTCCTCTAAATATGATCATGTGCATACTATACATTTTCACAATATTCCATTTTCAATCATTTATTTCGAGTGACTGGTGATATTTTTTGCTGTGGCCTCTCAATTGATTTGTGAAAAAAGTCATATTAAATCCTACACCACATGTTGTGTTGATCATCATGCTACCATGAACATGTGAGAAATGTGTGTGAGTTACTGTACCTCATCATCAATGTCCATCAATCTAAAGGCCTGTATAGCTGCCTTTTGGTTAGATAATGGAATGTCTGTTTTCTTAGCACACCTCAAAATAGATGAAATCAAGCTGGGTCTGACAGCTTGCATGGCTTGACCCATGACACCAACAACCTGGAGATTAGAAAAAAGTATTAATCTGGGGCACTGTAACCTTAAGCCAAATTCTCTGCCAAAACTACAGTATGTGAGTACATTGCATGTACACAGCACACTGCATAATTATCAGTACCTTCAGCACAAGGAAGGACATCTCTTCAGGATCAGTGGGAAAGTCAGAGTCGTGATCAAGGATTTCTCCCGAGCAGTCATTTAAGAGTGTCTCCATAAACTTTGATACATCTGTGACCACTGGAGTAACCTCTCCTTTATGGAACCTGGGGAGAGGTGACAGAGATGCTGTGGTTTGGATAAAGTGTGGCTAAATTGCATGCTGCATTGGCTAAATTGTGTGTTGCATTTGTGGTCACCTGTGACCAAAGGGAAGAGAAAGTTGTTTTATGTGCTTAATTGAAATTGAACAGGTCCTATATATTAAAATATCTAATAATAAACACTTGTTAATATTTCAAAGAACTATCACCCTGTTTTTAAGGATAAAAAAAAACCTATTTTACTTACTTCTTGACTGTGTTGGCCAAAGCATACATGATAGCCCTGCTCTGTTTATACTGAGCCATGCTGAGCATATCTCTGACACGTGCTGCATCAGGGTTAGCCTGTAGACTCAGCCCATAGACTAGAGCATCCACTTCTAGTGACACCCCATCAATGGTCCTGATAGCCTGGAGGATGGCGCTGGTGCACTCTGGGGTTCCACACTGGAACAGGGCCTGCCAGGTGAGCCAGCCTGACACATCTAGCATTTCAGTGACCGTCTGGCTCAGGGTCTCGTTCCTCAGGACACGCAGGCCAGACACCAGCTTATGAAAAAGGCTGGTCCTCTTCTGACCCTGGTCTGTGCTTGCCAAAGACATAAGGTCCTGCAAGGTGCTCAGAACAGCATCCTTTGTCTGAACTGGAGCTTTATCGTCAGGGTCTTCAAAGTGGAGTGGCTTGCTCTGGCTGGGATTCACATCTGTGTGCACACATAAATACATTAACTTTGTATTTCCCAATAAGAGATGTTGACTAAAACTGTAGGTCAGGCAATGGGAACAGGCCTGAAATGATCACTTACCAAATACTCTGTTGTTGATCCTTTTGGAGCTTTGAAAGCTGAGATCCTGTGTCACCACAGATGATATTCCATTGTCCCTACAGGCAGATAAGGAGGTGATCCAAAAGGCATAACAATGCATTGTATACATGCATAAATATGCACTCTAATGATTACTTACTCAAGGGAGAAGGGCAGGTAAATATGTTTTTCTGTGCACATGGCTGCCATGATGTGCTTTCCTTTGTTATCAAACTGGTAGCTGCAGTCTTGAGTGCTTGTGATCAGCTTAGACAAGGGGCGATGCTGGAGAGAAAAGGTCCACAATGTTTATGTTAAAGTATACTTTAAATTAACAGTAAATAATTAGACCTGAGAAGACTTAAATTACCTCATTTCATTTTCATTTTTGGCAGTTTACTGCATTACTGCATTTTTCACAGAAAGAGCAAAGTATTTTCACATATTTTGACATTTTTACATACATCATATACAATGACTGGCAGGTCACACAGAGGGAACCAGACATTTTTTATTTTAACAAAGAAGCCAAATGTCATACCAGTATACACATCTTAATGCAATATCATGTAATAGTTGAGTTGAGTTAACTTAATTGTCATTACACCAAATATAAAGAACTTGCTTTGATGAGTTCATAGCCACAGACAGGGCAACATTCACACATTTACACCACGCTAATACAACCATCACATGGATCAAATACATGAAAAAAGATAAAATACCATTAAAATATAAAAGCTTTGTTAAATACAAAATATACCTTATAGTGTTCAAGGTTTGCAATTCAGGAATCAAATAACCTAAACATATTAAAATACCTAACATTCAACACAGGATTTCAAAGGAAAACATAAGCTTAATCAAAATGTAGCTTAAAGCACTAAAGGCAGTCGGAGGCTACAGAGGCAGGTATTAATGTCTCACCAGTTTTTGCAGCAGGGCCAGGGGGCTGTTTGCCAGTTCCCTGCTATAGAACTGGTCACACTGGGACAGGTCTCTGGACAGTGTTACATCTGTGCTGATATCCCTCCTGCCATTCACCAGGTTGTCTGTTAAACACAGGCCATGCACTGTGCTCTGAAAAAACAAAAAACAAAGGGATTTAGCTCATGAATATTAGCCCTATAATAAAGAGGACAAAGCCACATGCAAATGTACTTATAGGCAGACTGCCCGTTCCCAGAATTTGACCTTTATTTGTTTATGTCTGCCATTTTATTTTCCTGTATATTAACTTCTCATTTGACCTCCCTTTCCTTTAATGTTCAGCTTTTTCTCTAATCATACCTGTACTGTACGCTCATTTGCAGCAGCAGCCACGTTTACGTCATACATTTACATAAAATTTAATGCATCTTCATGTACACATTGTCGTGCTGTAGTTGTGTCTTTTCTGCTGCATTTTTGGAGAAGGTTTGTTGGGTTGTGAGAGGGCACTAACCATGAGGATGTTCTGTTCGTCCTCCATGACTGGCACTATGAGAGCTGAAACAATCCCTCTCTTAATGTTGAGGATGTTGACTGGCTCATCTGTCTCTGGGTAAAGCTGGACACTGGTGACGTCCTCCACAGTGAACTTCAGATGGTTCCTGCATAAAGAGAAGACCAAGCACTGACTGATATTTCGCAGTAAACACAAACAGCCATTTAACTCACATTATGTTTATACCAGAGGGATTTATGTTCATTTCCAAGACTGGCATTCTGAAGAGGTCCCAGTCCTGAACAGTCAGGTTCTACTGTGCCAAAGCATCACTGCAGATATTTGTTAGTTCTCATATGTAACTGTCCCTCATCATACCAAATGTTTGTCACATTAGGGTGACATAAAAGTCGTATGAATTCTAACTGGTCACACTGAAGATTCATTGCTATAAATCTGTTTTATTCATATGCTGTATCTATCATATTCACTGCCATATAAGAAAATGGCCCAATTTTTTCAATTTGCTTCACTTTCCCAAAATGCAATACAAATAATTCTCCTGAAATGCATTGCAATGTAAATATATTTGACATCAACATAATTATGTACTATGAAACAATTCATATATTAAAACTTGTGACTTTAAATAAAAAAGGGCTTGGAAGACATCATTCATACAAACTGATACAAAGACAGTTTTGGGTGAAGCACATTTACTCTCTTGTGGAGAGTTAGATCATCAGATTACCACTGTCATAGGCTAAGCTAGTTATTTTAGCTCAGTACTGAATGGACAGATAACTAAGCTAGTTAGCTTAGCTTAGCTTAGCATAGCTAGTAAACTTGTAGCATTTAAAATGTGCTCTTTTTTGCCCTCCTGCCTATTGCTCAATATGGGCACCAAAAAATCTAACTTGTTATATGACTTATTTTACTAAACAGATGTCATGACATTGCATGTTTATCAGACCATGTGGAGAAGGTCCTGCACTAACTTTTCCATAGCAGCCTGGAAGGCCTCAGAGCTGGGAGCCTGACTGTAGACCAACTGGTCCTGGGGATCCACAGCAGACACCTCACTGAGAGCACAGTCCCTGGTGTGCATGATGAATCTGCACATTTGGGGGACTTCGATCTCTACCTAAAGATATGTTAAAGCAGACACAGGGTCAATGGAGAGATGGGGAGGGAGCTCAGATAAGAACATTCTGTTATCAAGTGAACTGACAAAGTAGGACACATAACAGTCATGTACCTGACAAGAAACTTTGGGGCCGTTCAGGTTGGCAGTGCCCACCACACCATTTCTGCTCTCTGCGGTGTACTGATACACGTATTTCTTATAGGCCTTGAATCTGGATGCCACTGAAATAAGATAATTGGATCATGTAGTTATAATTGACTCTCTAAGATAAGAGCAGATCAAATCATTTCAAGCTAACACTGCCTTTAAAGAATGAGGTCACGTTCCTATATTAAACCTATAGCATTGCTCTGTTCCTTCTGCATTGGAAATTCACAGCCTGAGTTCCACATCATCACTTGGAAGCAGATCTTTGGACCTAGCAACAACTAAATGATGCTCAATAGCGAACAGCAGCTCTTGTACTGAATCATAAACAGCACAGAGCAAGAGGCCATCAGCTCCTGCTGCTATCACCAGAGAACAGGTCATGTGTGCACAACCACCATCGATCTGTGTGCAGGTCAATGTTTCTGTTTGCAGCAACATATCACTTACCCTCCTCTATGAATATAAACACTCAACTCTTGCCAGAGGCCTGCTACTATGAAGCGAGGTTACTGGCTTACCAGAGTAACTTCAGGAGTAACTTAGTGACGTCAGGTGTAACTTCCTGATTAACCAGTACTACAAAAGCTGGATAGGTTTTACCTGGGCTCTGTTACCATGGTAATTTACACTGCGTCTCTAAACTGCTTTGAGAAGTTTATGTTCCTGGTTAACTCGGTATTCAGTGCTGCATGGTATCGATTTCAGTATTCCTTTAAATGGGGGTGGGGGGCATCATTGTCCTTAAAGACAATATAATGTTACAGGCTGTTGTAATTGTAGACTATAGACCAAAACATGCAGCATTAATGATGGATAAATATGAATGTGAACCACTTTATAGAATGTTTCTATTTCATCCAGGTTCAGATGCCCACTGAGGCTGAAATACTGTTATACAACAAGTAGTTCCGACTGAGCAATCTGATTGGTCCACAAGACATTTAGAATGTGCTCAAATCAGTATGACAGCACACCTTACTCATCACTAAAAATACTACTCCGCCATACACATTTTAATTTGTTGGTAATAGTTGTGTACACTATTACACTCGAAGGGTTAACTTAAAATTCATGTAAAAGTTTGCGGTTGCAGAAGCTACATCTGTGTGACCCCATGTATTTCCATGGAAACGGGAAAAACACTCGCCAAAGCAAATTGCTCCTCAACATGAGCAGATTTTGATTATACATTTTGCTTTGTTGGTAATAGTTGTATAATCGCAATATTAATCTCGAGGGTGTGCTTTAATGTCATTTGAGCATGACAGTGACCGCATCACTTTCACTGCTCAAATGATGTTAAAGCACACCCTCTCGGTTAATATTGCTTAATTAACATGAAGTTCATACTGTCAAGCCACATATAGGAACTGACAAAGTCCAGTGTTAAAACAAATATACAACACAATAACAATCTTCAGAAAGGTTTTTTTTTTTTTTTTTTTTAAATAAGACATGAACTTACATGAACATGTTGAAGTTTGTTCATTCTCTGGAAAACAAAAACAGAGAAGGATCAAATATTTGATCGCTAAACATAAGGTCAAGAGACATTAGTGATAATGACTCAAAGATCAGGTAGGAACACACCACAATGCATGCCAATACATACCTATGTATGATTACTTAACTGAGAGATTCATGTATGTATGTATGTAAAAAATAATAGTAGTAATAGTGGTAGTGAGATCTGAGATATTTAAGTTAAAAACAGTCAAAAAACATGAATAATCAGGAGGATGCTGAATCCATATAACCTGGTATGCTGTCACTAACTGTCATGCTAGGAGAAACAGCAGCCTATGTATCACTAACACGTCCTATGACAGGTCTGAGGCTTACAGATTCACTAAATTCTTTATTCCAAATAACAAATGATAAATAAAATAAATGACATTAAGATCTCATACAAACTTTATCTGGTCATTTTGAATCAAAATGAATTCCTACTTACGAGCCAATGTGTAGCTGCTCAGCAGCAGTAACAGACACAGCTTCCTATAACCCATCATGGGCTACAGAAAATGGTTTTCTCTGGGTTCTTTAGCCCTCTCAGTCTCAGACTAATACAGCAACACATCTATTCAAATCTTTTATAAAGTCCCTCCCTGTTGCTCCTTAACCCAGCCCTGAGGCATATAGATCCAGCAAACCCTGGGAGGTTGTCCCAAAGTTCAAACTCTGATCAATACCATGAAAAAGCAACTCTGGTTTGTTTAAGGTCTGTGCTAGGTTCCTATCTCATATCAAGACCAAGTAACACAAGAGAAATGAAGTAATTTGGAAATGCTGCACTTTTTATGGCCATCCTAATCTTACACATCATAAGTAGGTTACTATCACATGCTTACCCACACACAGTGGGCCTCTTTTGTGTACTTTAGTTATTCATTTAAAAAACTGAGTGTGAGTCAAATGTACAGCTGCCCCAAAACCAACCCCACACCCCCTTCTATTTAAAATAAAAACAGAAAGAAGGTATTTGCTTGTATGACTTTTATGTGTTATTTGTTCCATTACCCATTTTCTTATATTGAAGCTCAAACGCTGGACAAATTCAAGCATACACTCTCTTTTTTGGTGCAATCTCCACTCAGCAGCAGATTCACAGGTCAGAGTTCACCACTGGTCTACTTTAACCAAGTAAACGTATTCAGTCAGCCAACAGAAACATATGCTCTGCAGTAATACGACACACACACAGCACACTCATGTTTTTCCAGGATGAATTGTAATAACTTTGACCCCTTTTCTTTTTGTCTAACACCACCAGATTAACATTTTAGTTTGTCCCATACTTTAATTTGTCCTACAGTTGTTGATGTTTTTGAGTGTAGACCACAGTGGCTAAGCTGCTGGCACATCAATGTATTGAAAAACTGAAAAAAGTAGAGAGTGTAGCCAGTCACAGCTGGAAAAAAACAGCATTGCTATCATCACCATCAGATTTCTGAGGTTTTTGGTTTTTGATCACCCCCAAATCTTTCTGTCAGAAGATAAAAAATCTATAACCATCACAAAATGTAATAATTTAACTCCTGCAGCCTGTGTGTGGATGTTGGACTCACACAGCTGCTGTAACACCAAAAGGCAAGGTGTAAACAGGAGTCCCACTAACAACAGTGTCTCTATGTTTATAATTGGACTAATGCTAGCTAAAGATGTTTGTGTGATTATTTTTCAAATCACTGTTACTCTTGCGCTGCCTGTAAATCAGTTATCACTTTTTCTTACTGAGGACAGACTGTTTCAGAAATGTTTTTCTTATCCAAAACTGATTAGGTGTATTATTGAGTGAGACAACAGCTATCCTGCTTTTAGACCTCTTTAACTACCAACTTACAGTGTTTTATTCAACATGTCTATTTTTCAGTGGATTTAAGTGGATTTATTTTATTTATTTATTTTTTTTTTTAATAAAACAGTAAACCACTGTTGTGGTTTTGGGGGCTTGACAACTCAAACTTTTGAAACAGGCTTCCAGAGTGTAATCTTTTAAAAAGGGTTGTGTGCAGGCATGTGGTGTTGATTTGCACATTTACATCACCACCTACTGGCCTGGCATGCACACTACTGTGTTTTCAATCATTTTTGCAGATCAGTGTTCACAAAGCTTTATAAATACACCTCTCAGAAAGTTACACAGTATTCAATATTGGGCTTTGAGACTATGATCAGGTTCCATTAGAACATCCAATACAAGATACATTAAACACACTCCTGACCTTAAAAACAAAGAACAAAATTAAGGAGGCCACTTTACATCCACAATGCAGACCTATATAGAAAAGAATTACTGCAACTATGATCAAATGTGTACATTCACTTCAAAGAACTCAACTAATAAAATTGTTATTGGATACATGGATCAGGACTTCAACATTAAAATATACCAAAAAAAAGTTGCTTTAAGATGTTTGACCTTTGACAGCAATGACATGCTCTGACTCCAGCTCATCCCTAGACACCTTGAAGGTACACCTCTTCAGATAGATAGATGACTTTATTCATCCCTGAAAGGAAATTCTGTAAAGGATAGTTCCCATACCGGGAGTCGAACCCGGGCCGCCTGGGTGAAAACCAGGAATCCTAACCGCTAGACCATATGGGAACTCTTTTGGTTTTTTTTTAGAAGACAGCTGAATGATGAGACTAAGCATGGTGTTTGTACAGACCCCATCCCAGCACATGTAGTAATAAAAGGAAGTTAATGAGCTACAAAGCAAAGGAACACCAAAAAATACTGACATGATAAAATGAAACAAAGACATAAAATAAAGAAGAAAAAAAAATAGTAGAAAATGAAATCAGGAGATGTATGAGAGCACAGAGCAAGCAGGAGAAGGGAGACACCACAATCTGGAATAAACAGTGCATTACTTATAATGGTAAATCATAATACAGGAAGTTGTGTGTGTGTGTGTGTGTGTGTGTGTGTATATATATATATATATATATATATATATATATACATATATATATATATATACTGAGAGGAGAAAATTGATAGTGAATCTGATAGTAAATCTTAGATATGTAAAGTTCAAATTTGATACGTGAGCTTTCACTTTGTTTCAATGTCTGAAGAGAACTGAAGAGAGTATAAGTTTACTTTCAAAATACATATATTTTGTCCCGTTATTATTTTTCTCCTTATTTTCTATCACTAGAATTTAAATTCAGTCTATTATTACAATTATTATAAGTCTGGTTAGATTACACGCTTGATTCCAGAGGAGGAGGAGGAAGAACAGAAAGAAGAAGCTTCTATTATGAAGGCAGACCGGAAGTGTAACATATCCGCCACTCTTCAAACATGTTCCTGTCTTATCAGCAGTATGGATTGCTCATGGTGTCTGAACCTGTGTAAAGGACAGTGAATAACACTTTATAAAATAAGAAATGAATACACAGCAGTAAACAAGTGGATGACTCATTAGCGAGTTACGGTAAGGTTTTTTTCTGCAACAAACTGCGTAGTTACTTTGTTGATGTTGGCAGTAAAATACTGTCTGGTTTCTGTTATGTCAACAGATATGAATGTTTTGCCAACCAACACTGCAACCTAAAATTTTGCATAAGTATTGAGTAGTATTTAGAGTTCCACCGACGAGCAACGAGTTGCTAAGCTAAGCTAACTGTGTTTTCATGAACTGTCAAATGTAGCCACTACATGTGTAGCTAACTTTACTGTAGAAGGTTCACAGTGAGTAAGTTAATAGCAGGTACTTGTGCTATGTCAGAGGCGAACCTTCAAGACTTTTTGAATTGCATACAAAGGTTAGTTCACACAGACGTGGCTCCTCTCGTTAGTCCTCTCGTTATTATGTAGTTGTCACGGGGTAATATGCATTGGAAAAGGTGTTAAGCAGCTTCAGTGTAGTCTGTCAATCTTTACCACATGTCCCAAATGTTTGACACAACAGAGACTGATTCTTGCTGTGCACCGAACCAGTCTCCGTTTTATTTCCATACTTGTGCAGTCTTCATGCTCTGTGGCATGAAATGCTGTTTCTTGCTCTGCATGCTTTCCAAGATTTTTCTCACTTTTGAATCTCAGTTTACGTACATGTCTTGAATATGTGACACAAGTGACTGCTTAGTGATGTTCAGCACAGGTCATGTACAGCCTATGTTTGCATGTTGATGTGACAGGATTAGAACTTGCTTTCTGTAGAGTAAACAGCTAGTACATCCCACAAACAGATTTATCACAATAGGATATTTACACAAATGATAACTTCAGATTTTGGAAATAAACTCATTCTTGTGTATGTGCTGATGTTTAGGTGAAACATGCTGACTGCCATCAGAGCTGTGAGATACTCTCTCAGATACTTTCGGGGTATCTCTAATTCTGCCATGGACTCAGGTAAAACACAAATGCTCACATACATAATACTGTTCCTCACTGTGTTTGTCTGTTATCATTGGAGATGGGTGACATTAAGGTTTGAGTGTGTTGGAGGTAAAATTACTGGTTTAAAAGCTTCTCTGAGAAAAACTTAAAAGGTGTTTATTTATTTCATCCTATATCATTCATGCTATCACTACCTGCTGTACAGGAGAAAGGCTCAGAAGGGTTCTGAATGGTAGTTTGTCGTAAGCTGTAGTTTGTATTAACATCAAGAGTTTTTGGCAGTTATTAAGATGTATAAAGCCAGTCACAATACAAGGTTAAACCTGACTGTGCCATAATGGAAACATTATGTGTTGGAATGGCTTTATAGGTCAAAGTACCCTTTTATGACTAAATTTGACCATATAGTTGCACGCATTTGAAGTCTTCAAGATACCATGGTGTTTTTTGGTTACTAGTTAGTAAATCATACATTTGAATTTGTGTTTATTTGCAGTATCAATCAAAACTAGGAAGCTACAAATTAAGTTCACGCTCCTCACAGCCACATTTGCGTACCACATTTGTCCACAGGGAGCAGAAATGCTTGTGCGCCTTTATCTTTTGTACACGCCTGGTTTTTATGTGCGTGGGCTTTGAGACAAATAAAAACAGCACCAAACATATAAAATAGCCTTAAATCATGATGCTTCCTCCACTGCACTTTACCATTGGATGATGTTTACATGTTGGTATACAGAGCCATTTTTACATCATATGTAGTACTTTGTGTTCTTCATTAACAATTCAGCTGTAGTTTTATCAGTCCACAGAACATTGTCCCAGGAGTGCTGTGGAGTGTTGGTGTTTAGCAAGTGTGAGGCATGCTGTGATGTTTTTAACTCATCTCTTTTTATAGACAGTTTGCCATACAGTTTGGCTAACTGTGGACAGATGACTATCTAACCTTGTTGAGCTTCCTTTGTAAGTCTTTTCAGCTTTATGCAAATCAGCAAGATGTTAGAGTGATTTTTATAAGTCAAAGTTGCTCTAACCCACACCATTGTCTAAAGAGTTCACACTCTTTTTCCAGCATTCACTCTGAATATTTTAATGATGTATTCACTATATTCAATATAGCAGTTGAAATCACATAGTACCACATTTGAGCCACAGAGTAGCAGCAGAGTGCTGATCTGCTCCGTTCCTCTCCTTCTCCTTGATGTCTCATTGTCTCTCCACCACATCTCATGTCTCCCTGACATTTTTTTTTACATCTACATTTTCATTTGCACACTTAACTATGTGGTAGATTTCATTTTAAGTGGGTAAAATTTTTTGCCTGTTAGTCTGCACTCATACATAATCTGAATTACCATAGCCTTTCTGTCAGTTCCAACCATTCTGGGGTTAGAGATTAGACACCTACACGAGGTATAACGAAATCATCATATTTAATATTTTAATAACTGCCCAGACAGCCTGGACTGTATTCCTCTCTGTTAATAATTCTCCCTTGAACCACTAAATTTTTCAGAGATTAACATAACATGCAATTCTTCATTAACCCTAGCGAAACAAGCAAGAGTAAACTAGAGCCACTCATTAAACCCATTTCTATATCAGGTCTGGAAAAGGCAGCCTGGCTGCCACTGCAAACGGAATTGACCCATCCACTTAGGAATATGTCTCTGCCTTTGACCAGAGGCAAGAAACCAGACTGTTGACAGAGTAGAAAAAGTAGGCCTGGTTATAGTAGTAGTTGGAGTTGCTCACAAACGTTTGTTCTGAGATGGAGCATTCAGGTAATTTAAATGATTTGAGCCCTGCTGAATTGAGGCTGTTAATCAGGCAGAACGATTCCAGAATAATTACTACGACTGGATTAGCTGAAGGTAAGAGGCATCACTTATAGTACTGCATGTGTAACCAATCTGAAAAAAATTCAACTTCTAAATGAAATTAAAATTCAAATTAATTTTCACAGACATTATTTAATAATTTTCAAATGTAATAATGGCATTCAAAAGTTATAAATATTGATAACCAGTTACTGCAATAATGAATGCTTGTAAGTCACATCTGAGAGTGTTTTGTTTTTGCACTGGGACATCTCCCAGCTCTACATTAGCTTCATAGACTGACAGCTCTGAATTCTGGATGTTATTTACACTCAGCACCTGCTGGGCTTATGTAGAGAAAAACTCACCAGTCTGTTTGACTTTTATGCACAGCATGAAGACAGTCCTATCCTTATTTTGTCAAACATTAAACATGATGCAGACTGATATTTCCTCTTATACAAAACAATCTTTAATTAGAAAAGGTGCAGGCTTTGACGTTTGTAATGCTTATAGTGTATGGGTTGTACCACTCCTTGGATCCATTCCTCGACGGAATTGTGGACAAGTATTCACCTGAACTCAAGGATGAACTGCGCAGATTTTGGTGGGCAAAGGTCAAGGTCACTGTGACCTTACAGAACATGTTTTTGGCCTTGTGAACACAATATCTCAGGAAGGGAGTTGAGGGAATTTCTTCAAATATGGCATAAAAGTTCACTTGGACTCAGAGAGTACCTAATTTGATTTTGGAGGTCATAGTGACTACACAAAACATGTTTTGGCATTTTTGGCTATAACTGAAGACTTCACACACTAGTTAACTGCAACTGGCCTGCTTGGTAGCGGCATACAACAACGAGGTGTTGACTCCAGTTTAACCTCAAAGATTGCAGTCCTCATACTGAGAAGCATCTGATTCAGCTGCATACTGCTGGAGGATGCACACAGAACCTTGTCATCTTGATACAATATCTGTTACAGCAAGAACGAAGGTTGTCGCCTATAAATAGCTGAATGGACATCTCTGTGTTCTGACAATTGCAAATGAAGCAACAGAAAAACATGCTTATCCTCAGAGGACTTGAGATCCCTTTGAAGAAATGGGAAATGGACTGTAGCAAATGATGCTCTTTGTTTTTGTTTGTGCATAAAATGTGTGTGTTTGTGTGTCAGGGTACCAGCAGGCAAATGTCATCATCCTGCCCAGTCATCTGGCCAATGACTTTGAAGCATTCTGTCGCTGTAATCCCGCCCCCCTGCCACTCCTTCATCGCAGCCAATCAGGAGAGACTTCTTGTCTGCCTCTGGCTAAACACACTGACATAAGGTATTCCATACACATACATTATGCCATTCCCTGTTGTGATTAATCATTTTCCACAGCAAATGGAATGATTCATGATTTTCCGGGCCATTATTCAGTGCTATTACTCAGGAACAGAAGAGGAGATTGTTACCATATTTGACTGGTTGGCAGAGGCCACTGCAGTAGAGTGTATATATTGTATATAGTACTCTGTTTATTGCACCTTGGTCCTTGAGATTTTGCCTCACACAGAGATGTATGGTACAATTACCATAAACTTTCATTTGATATGATTTTGATAAGTTTAGGTGCAACAATGCTGCATATGGGAAAATAATTCTGAAAAATGATGTATAAAAAAATAGATTTTCACTATAATGCCTTGAGCAACACTGTTTTTCTAAACTTATTTAAGGATTTTTTTTCTCCCAAATGAACCTTTACTAAAATGGTCAAATGGGCTATGATATCAATTATGATATCAATTTGCCAGACATACATTTGGACTGCAATTTTTGCTGCAGGGAAAAATTTGAAATGAACAAATGGGTCACTAAAATTATTTAATGACTGGCTGATATTTTACAATTCTTTGAAAGTCATTAAAACATATAAAATAACTCAAATTTACACAGGAACTCACTTTTCATGCTCCTGACCTCCCTTACAACATGTGGAGAAGGTCATATACTACTGCACTTACTTACCTGATTTCTCATCTCATGTATATTGCTGACTGTGTAATGGTCACTGTACACTTTACAAACCTTAACATGACACAGTATGTGTGTTTCTGTCTTTCTTTGTCTTCAGGACAGATATTTCTCAGTACTGTGTGTATGAGGAGGGTCAACTGGTGAAAACAGTCTCCAGTCTGCAGAGTTACACCAGTCAAGGAAGGTACTTTAACATACATACACACATACTGATAGACAGCTGAACAAAAGGCAGTCTGAGTTCAAAGAAGAAAAACAGTGGCTTCAAAAAGTACCCGTCTTTACTTATTGCACATTTTACTGTGTAGTAGATGTAATTTTGAATGAATAAGTTTACTCAATAACCCATGATGACAAAGTGAAGACATGTTTTCAGATTTTTTGCACAAATTTATTATTAATCAAAAACTGAAATCTCTGTGCAGCAATCAGAGTCCTTGGGTACGTCTCTAGAAGTTTTCCATTCCTAGATTTAGACAGTTTATCCCACTCTTCCTGGAAGATCATCCCAAACTCTATCAGATTGAATGGAACTGCCATCTTCAGGTCTCTCCACAAACGTACTACTATGTCTGTGCCTTGGCAGGGGCCACTCAAGGACTGTCCTTCCCCAGAGCCACTCCAGTTTTGTCTAGGTTGTATGCTTAAGGTGATTGACATGCTGAAAGGTGAACCATTGCCTCAGTTTAGTGTTTGGAGTTACTCATTTTGGACACACTGCCAAGGAAAGACTCTCAGTGGTTCCAAACTAATTCCATTTCACAATTACTGAATCCAACACGTTCCTGGAAACACTCAGAGCTTTTGTCTCATACACTTGCTCTGATCAGTGCCTTGTCACATTTTTTTTTTTTTCATGGTCTATAGAGAATTCCTTTGACTTCATGGCTTGGTTTTTGACCTGACATGGAGTATGAATTGTGGGGCCTTATATACATAGCTATATGCTTTTTGAAAATTATGTCTTAATCAATTCAATTTGCCACGTGCAGACTCCAATCGAGGTGTTTAATAAATTTACAACAATGTATAGAATCATGATTTCACTTTGTTATTATGAGTTTTCACTGTAGATTGATAGCAAAAATGGCAGTTGTATCCATTTAGAATTAAATCTATAACACAATAAACTGTGCAAAAAGTGAAGGGGTCTGAATGTTTTGTAAAGCCACTGTACACCCATAGATTTCTATTAGATTCATACCTGGGTAAACTTATGTTACCCAGACAGATAACTGATGGCAACAAAATAATATCATCACTTGTAACTGGATACAAAGCTCATAGAAAGATAAGAATGATAGTTTGGTTATATTTATGATTTAGTTAATAACTGAACAAACCACCCAGTAATACATCAAATGAGTTTTGGAGCATACAGTATTACAGTATGTAAGAGCAGGCTTAAGGGTGGTTATCAAAACTCACCCTGCACAGATAGGCAGGATCTGGGATCTAAGAAGACCCTGTACCTTATTTTTACATAAGGGGGTCCCCTAGCAGGGGGAACAAGAACTTTGTATAGTTAAGATTAGATTAGGGTAGTAAATCATCTAGTCTTACATCTTTTATCATTTTCCTTCATATTTTGTACTTCTACAAAACATGACAAAACAATTAAGGATTCATTTCTTATGAGTTCAGTAGACTGCCTGTCATGATGATGATGATGTTTCTGCTTTAGTCAGCTGGCAGCCTTTTTTCTATACTCTTTATTTGATAATTGTTTTAATTAAAGACTAAATTCAAAGGGATAGAAAAAAATGTATTGACTTGACTTTGTGATCTTACCATCCTCACATGTCCTTTTTATTGTGCTCCCAGGATTGCATGGCCGGACATGGTATGTTTCTATCTGGGCTGCAGTTTTGGCTTCGAGGGCAGACTGAAGACAGCTGGAGTCCCTGTTAGGAACGTGGAACAGGGCAGAAACGTCAGCATGTACAGGGTGTGGTACAAATATCTACAAATGTCCTGTGTGTGTAACAAACACTCTTGTATGATTACCATAAATTAGTCAGCAATGAACTGTAGCCTCTCCCTCGCACCATTGCTGTCTCCTCACCCAATTATGTAAGTTTTAATGTAATCATTAAAACTGAAGACAGTAGAGCTGCATTTAAAGATTATTTTCATTATCAGTTAATGTGCCAGTTATTCTCTCAGTTAGTCTGTTGAGCATTTGGTTCGTAAAATGTCTGAAAAGAGTGAATAATTCTAATCACAATCTCCTAAAGCCAAGGTGAAGACTTTAGTTACCATTATTTTATCCAAGCAACTGTCCAAAACAGTGTGAAAAATGTTTATGCTAATGGTGTAACAACCATAAAGGCAGAAATGACCAAAAAAAAAGTTTGTGTAATGGATTTGGCCTGAGCCAGGAAAAAAAAATAAATGTAGACCATATACCATTTCCAGTCAACTCTTGGACACTCCTGTTTATGTCTTGGGCTTTATGGTCTTTGTCATTTTTGATCATCACTTAAATAGTTTTACTGTAACTCATATAAGGTCATTGAACTCTGTAACATTTGTGTGTGTGTGTGTGTGTGTGTGTGTGTGTGTGTGTGTGTGAAGACTGCAGTTCCCTGTATTCCTGCTGGAGTGTTCAGCTGCCCTCTAGTGGCCACCATGCGCCCTGTTCCAGCTGCTATGCTAGATGCAGCAGTGAAGGTTACCAATCTCAACCCACTAGCACATGGAGCTCCTGTACACATAGGAGAACCAGGTACACACACACACACACACACATATAGTGTATACAGGACAATTATCTACTCACTAGTACGTGAAAAGTTCATGAATGTGTGGTTGCACTTTCTGTGTATGTGTGTAGCTCTCTTAGGCATACAGGACCTGTCCAGACCAGACTATGGGGAGCGAGTAGAGATGCAGCCTGGTGATGTCACAGTTTTCTGGGCCTGCGGAGTGACTGCTATAGAGGCAATACTCAGCAGCAGTGAGCAATATCATTTGCTACAGCTGTATTCAAGTCGTAACCAGTAAAACAACTCCACGGCTGAAGTTCAAGCTTCTTTATATACTGCTCACTTTAATATGCTCATATAAATGAAACTAAATCAAAATGTCTAAGAAAATGTCATAGCAAACTGACCAACATCATGTTCTTTATCTTTCAGAGCCTTCTTTGGCATTCAGTCACTCACCAGGCTGTATGTTCCTGACTGACAGCCCAGACTCTTCCCCTGTAACCAAACCCAATCCTGAGCTGACGCCCCTCTGCTTCCTGGTATCCCACAATCCCTTGTTTTACAGCTTGGCATCTCACAGAGCAGTGGCAAGAATTAGACAGTTGGAAATAATTATTGGAGAGGACCCAGGTAAAAATACACAAAATGTGATTTTATTTGGGTTGGAATTAGGATTTCAGCAGTGCATGTAGAATATTACTGTGCAATATTCATTTATTAACAAAATTAAGCAGCAGAACTCAACTCAGTTGGTACCAGTGTTATTGAAACTTTGTATGCCATGCCATCTGACTGTTCCTTGTAATTCTGTCAGTGGTCATGTAAGGAATTCAGGATTCATCCTGAAAATAAACAGAAGGTAGGGACACATCTCCAGCTGGTTTTGTTCAGTGTGGGACTACAGGGAAAATTTTAGCAACATCTCATCACGAACAGCAATCAAAACCTCTTTCTGTATTTTTGACGCAGCATTATTAAATTCTTACCATAGCCTTTTTTAAATTTTAGTTTACCTCAGTGAAACTCAGTGAATCCCAGGTTAAACATAGTTTGGCTGTCATGTGGCAGAAATCAAATCTGGACTCTCTTGTCTTAGGTTTCCAGGCTTTCAGCATAAATGTTTCCCTGCCACTGGGAAAAAGTTGAGGACTTGGAAAGCTAAAATGGCATTCAAAAAACCCAAAAGTGTAAAATAATTAAAATGATGATAAAGGTTTAACTAGATGTGAAAATTGCTGGATTTTTTTTGATTATTATTGTTTAATTTTTTTATTTTTTACTCTACTTGGTGGCAGTGCAGCAAGGAGAAAACAACATTGGCACAGAATGTCCCAGTGAAGTTGTTGAGGCAAATGTGTCAGCAAATAGCAGTGCTTGGGATAGCTGCGAGCATCTCTGTTGGGTTAGGTCTGGGTTCTTACTGGGCTTGTAAGCCACTGTGATGTTTAGGGTGATTGTCCTTCTAGATCACCCAACTTTTACTGAGCTTTAGCTGGCAGACAGCCAACTGTCTTGCCATGGAAATGTCCTCTGAGATGTCTCTGGCATGGTTCACATTCGCTAATTCTTCTTGTGAATAGCAAACTCAAAATGTTAGAAAATCAAAATCTAATGTGTGAAAAATAATAGGGAACTGGTTAAGTTTAATGGTGTCCAGCTATAAAGGAGTTTCTTACCCCAAAACATGGTGAATAATTTTCTGAGGGTCTCTGTGGTCATAACCAGACATGTAGGGATGATGGAGAGTCCAGTGGTTCTCTCAGTTATAGCCACTCAGCTGCTCCTCCTCATCTTTGCATCAGTACCATTTGCAAGAGGTGAATATTGATGTGTCATTTTCTGTTACCAGGTCAACGAGGGATCAGAGCTTTATCTGTTCAGGATGAACTTCTGTGTTCTTGTCTGGCACTCTCCCACTCCTCTTCTGTTGCCATAACAACCGGCTTCCCCACACACTACATGCACAGGTACACATATATACATTAACAAGTTTGTTCACCAAGCACTTTTGCTTTTGCTTTAGCAACACCTCCACATTTGCTTATTCATACAGTTATCCAATTAGCCAATCATGTGGCAGCAGTGTAGTCCATAAAATCATGAAGCTGCAGGTAAGGAGCTACATCTAATGTTCACATCAAACATCAGAATCGTGATGAGCAGCAGCGCTGCAGACAGAATGGCCTTGTTGATGTTAGTGGTCAGAGAAGAATGGCCAGACTGGGCTGAGCTGACTGAAAGACTGCAACAACTCAAATAACAACTGTTTACAACTGTGGTGAACAGAAAATTATCTCAGAACGCACAACATGTCAAACCTTCAGGCAGATCGGCTACAACAGGAGAAGACCATGTCCCACTCCTGTCAGCCAAGAACAGAAATCTGAGTCTGTGCGCCCAGTGGGCACAGGTTCACCAAGACTACACATTCGAAGACTGGAAAACCTTAGCCTGGTCCCCTTAACACCAGTCAATCGTCGTTTAAATGCTACAGCCTATCAGAGTATTATTGCTGACCATGCACATCCAAATTTACCATCTTGGCTATGTCTAACATGATAATGCACAATATCAAAGCAAAAGTCATCAAACTGATTTCATGAAGATGACAGTGAGCACTTCAATGGCCATTCACCGGATCTGAATCCAATAGAACACCTCTGGGATGTGGTAGAACAGGAGATTGATGGCAAGAATGTGCAGCTGATCTGCAGAAATGAACCTCAAAGGAATGTTTCCAACATCCTGTGGAAACCAGATTAACATCTAACCAGAGGTGGAAGCTCACAGCCCTACATTTAACATCAGCTGAAACAGGAATCATTATAACATATTACTTTGAGCTTGCATCATTCCTTTCAAAACATTGCTCCGATTTATTGTTTGTTATCTGTGTTTCCTCATGAGCCCTCCTGATGAGACAGATGGCCCACCAGGAGCCATTGCCATGGCGACCATGCTGTTGGCTCTAGGGAAACAGGTAACGATGGTGACAGACAGGAGAGCCGTGGAGATGAACCAGGCCATTATTGATGAAGCTGTGAAGACAGGTGAGTTTCCTGTTTTCTCTTCACTGTCCTGTCAATAAAGGTATAAAAGCCCAAAAAAATCTATGACACCTGCCATGAAAAGTAATGAATCTATTTCAATCAGCTACAAAACCAACTGAAACAATTATTTTATCCTGTATCTCTTGAAATCAAATTCATTGTTAATTTGCCTCTGCTCTGCTATAGTAACTCTACAATTCCACCCTCAGGTGTGCTTAAAACTGCAATACCATTGGTCACCTTTGAAGACCATGGTCCAGACTCCGCACTGCACTTTCTGTGTCACCACGGAGACCCCAACAGGCCGAGGTTAGCTGACCTGTGATATGTGTTCACATCAAGGCTGAGGACAAAGTAAAGGATCTTTTAACCCAGCAGAAAATTAACAAGGCTGATTTTCTACATCAGTTCAGTTTGGTGCTCATTTGTGTCTGTGACATACGGTGGATATTTGTTGGTGATTACATCAGACTTGAGTATCTTTCCATCTGATGCAATTAAGCATTATTTCAAACACTGATTTTTACTATTTCAGTCTAGGCAAGTCTACATCAACAACTCAAATACAGCAAAGAGAAAATAGTTACAAAATGTAACTTGTTACAGTCTGTAAATGTACACAAAGACATATACCAGTCAATGAACATGTAATGTACAAGTTTTCATAGACTATTGAGTCATGTAGTCTGTTTCTCAGCTTTAAGAGTGTAATATTAATGTGACTGTAATGTTTAAAACCAGGTATGACCACCTTGTGGCAATAGAGCGCAGTGGAAGAGCTGAAGATGGAAATTATTACAACATGAGAGGAGTGAACATCAAACATCTGGTGGATCCTATTGATAACTTGTTTATTGCTGCCAAGAATATACCAGGAATTACCACTACAGGTAGGTACCACTTATTACATTTAGCTGTCTTTATTTCTTTCTCTGTGTTACCTTTTTGCTACTATAGTTTACTGTAAATTATCAGCTATGCCATGTTATCATTAACCCATCTTAATGATTTATATAGCCTGTTAAGTAATAAACAGACTGCATACTTTTCTCAAAGCTTTATTTACACACTTTCCATATATTTTACTAGCACACAAAACAGAAATAAGATACTCATTAGATGTGTAAATTATTCACGCAATTATCAGATAATAATTTTATCAAGTAATGGCGCAGCTCATAAAACTACATGTCCTGCTTCATGTTTCTTTCTTGAATCAATTCATGATCAAACATGATTAAAAAACAATTCAGCAGTATTGTTATAGTGTTTTCAGAAAATCCCTCAGAAAAAGGGGCACCAGCTCCAAAGAAGAACAAAAATCTTAATATTAATGTAGAGAATCCAATTGATCAGTCTCATACCAGTCATACTAGGTTGATGATAGAGTAAACAAACTAATTACTGTACTTAACTTTTACTGGATAACTTTAGAAGGTCTTGGCATTGGCCCAATGACACAAAAAACCTTAATAAATCTCCATGGTAAAAATGTGGTAATGAGACTTTTGACTTGTTGACTGTAAAATAGAGGAAATCACTTGTGCACATAGCAGAAGTAAAATTACTTGGAGATCATGTGACTAGAGGAAGAAGAAAAGACACAAGCAAAAAAAGACAGGGATAAAGTGCAAAACCGCAAAATGCAAAAATATCTAATAGCAAAAGTGGCTAAGAGCAACGATTCAAAGAAATGTGTGTGTTTTATTCCCTGGCTCTGGTTCTGCAACGTCAGTTTTTATCCTTTTTTGTTGTTGTTGTTATTGATTGAGAGTATGATAGTGTTAGTAGTGCAATGTGAAATTGGTGGAGTACTCTTTGAGGGTGGAGTTCATGACTTGCAGTACTGTGTCACTTCTTAAATGGTTAATATAAGTATAATAGAAACCAAGCATTTGTGATCTGTTTCATTGTAGACATGCTTGCTATTGACACTGTTTTTACTCACCTACTAAACACTCTGAAGTGTAGGCTCTTGAGCTTATTTATATGAACATTTTTTAAGTTCCTCATCTAAGTGAGCAGAAACTCTTTTCTCTGTCTCTGTAGGAATTGGTGATGGTGGAAATGAGTTGGGGATGGGTAAAGTCAAGGAGAAGGTGAAGAGCTTGATGCCCAATGGGAGTCTCATAGCCTGTGATATTCCTGCTGATAATGCTGTCACTGCTGGTATGGATTTAAATGGACTTGGACTTGTATTTATTGTACTTATTTCAAGTCGTAGTGACCACTCAAAGCGCTTTACACTACGTGTCACATTCACCCATTCGCACACCGATGATACAGCAGGAGCAACATGGAGTTCAGTATCTTGCCCAAGGATACTTCAGCACGGACTGGAGAAGCCGGGGATCGAACCGCTGACCTTCTGATTAGTGGGCGACCCGCTCTACCTCCCACCTCCCCCACAAATTTACTCTGCATACAGACATGACATAAATGCTTTAACACACATGTAGTGACTGTCACTGCTGATCACACTACTCCTGCAGATGTGCATAGATTGACCGACACCCCTTTCCCAGAATAGGAATACACACTGAAAGCTCTATAGAAGTGAAACTGGCAGTGACTGGTCTCTCACCAGGTTCTTGTTTTGTAGTCTGTGAGCCCACGTCAAGGACCGAAGTGGTGAGAAAGTTCGTCAGTAGAGTAACTACGTCATCTGCACATGCTAATCTTTGAAGTGTTGGGTCTTATCTGTATAAACTGAGAGTTGAAAACAAAAAGAGGAAATGATCAGGAAATGACACTCTGCTCTTCATATGTCAAAGATGCGTAATAAGCAATATGAGAGTGGGGTCATTTAAGTCAACTCACCTGCTTGTATGGAGGGCAACTTTTCATTTATTTTTTTGCTTATCTTGAATAAATGTCTAAAAAATAGAACTAAGACTGTTAAATTAATGTTGTTATTAAGTAACTTAATTACAACTTCATGTTGTTATTAGGTTACTTAGTAACAACTTAATGTTTTTATTAAGTTAACAGTCTCAGTTTCATTTTTGGTCAGCATGCAAAATTTTCAGTTATCACTCACCAAACTGTTACCTGGAAGGAAGGAAATGATTTCTTGCACCAAGTTATGAGAGAAAATATAGGTTTGGACACACTTAAGCTATAGTATATTCCTGGCTGGTAACCATGATCATTTCTCATTCAGAGCCAATATCTATCCTTACTCTACAACCTTGCAGTTACACTTGGTCACCTGTCTTTGGCTTATCTTCTCCCACTGACATCCCCATGCCTCCCTCCTGCAGGGGTGTCTAAACTGGGGAGGATATGCTGTGGCCTGTGCACTCTACCTGCTCCACACCTGCCCTTCACATCAGCGGTACCTAAGGAAAGGACTAGGAGTGGAACACATTCCCCCCCAAGAACAGCTGCAGGACTGGACTGCTAACCTGCCCTCTGTGGACAAGGTGAAAACACACAAATACTTTTCTGAATATTATCTGCTTTCAGGATTCCCTTCTGCTTTCGTGTCTTATTAATAATCAGTTTTGTGTTTTTAAAGATTTAAATCATGTCCAGTGAAAACTTATTCAAGTTATTCCGAGTTATTTGAACACTGACTTCCACAGGAAATGGAACCATCTTTTTGAATTTAATTTTAACCATGGTATTAAACTACAACCAGTGACTGGATGCATAAAGATTCTATCAGTTCTCTCTGTACATTTGCAATTTGAGATTGGGATTACTAACACAATGAATGGTTTTACCATTGCATACCCATGCACACAAATGTGTCTGGCGTACCCTACATATTAATAAAGGAATGAATTCATAATACAGTACACACATTTCCAAATTGTCACGACTGAGCTAGGAACCCCAGAAGCAGAACACAGATTGCAAGACAAACAACGTTTTAGTTGGAAATAGGTGGTGTAAAGGGGTCAGGATGGTGCTGGTCCAGAGAGGGGTGCTGCGGCAAGTGAAGGAGTCCAGGGGTGGAGAAGGGTTGGCAGGTGGACTGGAGGGAATGGCAGGTGGGCTGGCTGGCTGGCTGGCTGGCTGGCTGGCAGGCAGGAGGAACTAGACAAAGACAACAAGGTAATTAACAAACTGACTAGCAAGGCAAAGAGGAGCCGAAGTTCTCACAAGACAAACCATGTACTGGAGTGACGATCCAGCAGGACTGAAGGCAGGAACAGGGATTAAATACATCCTGGCGTGACGGGCTGATAGGAAACAGGTGAGCTTGATTGTAGAGGCACAGCAGGTGTGGAGTGGCAGATCCAGCAGGAGAGACAGAGAGCAAGGGGGAGGGGCAGGCAACACAGAGAGACAAACAGACAGACACTGACAGACAGGTCAAGGAGCTGACCTCGTGACACAAATGATCCAACAAAAGTTATCAAGTAAAGGAAGCCAATTACCTTCATTATCAGAACTTTATAGGTGTATCAGATATAGCTTTAACACACACACGGGACAGAGATTTAATATGACCGTCTTCTCCTAGCAAAACTGAGTAACTTAGAATTTAGCAGCTACAGAGCCAGACATTTCCCTCAGGAGTACCTGAAAGCTCAGGTAGACAGAGACACTACTCCAAATAAATGCTATTATTGCTCTACATCTGCTGGATGTGTAAACTGGCAAAATACATTCACCACGACATCTTTATAAGATGATATGTACAGTTGTGTTTTCAGCTTTCTCCTGGTGCCTCAGGTGGCCAAAAAACCAGCCACTACAGCTTTAAAGACATTAAAATGAAACAACTTTGCTTTGATTCCACTGACGTAATCACAAACACACACACACTCTGTCTGGTCCTGCAGGAGGAGTCCTTCCTTTCCACTCTGGTGCGTTTTTGGGATTCGAAGTGGGAAAACTGGTAACCTGGCCATGGAGGTGGATGGTTTGACCTTTCACCCACACACTCTGATAATCACCAGATTACTGGAGGTCACACTAAGCTCCACCTCTCAAAACCTTAACCAGTTCCTCCTGTGTATTCTCAGCAGTATCATAGAGGAGGCACAGTCCAAAAAGTCAATTATCTATATGTGTATTTGAGTATTAATATAATCTTAATACTAATCACTTAAATGGCTGAACCCACTCAGATGTGAATGCTTTTTTAAACTTGAATGCATTGGAATGCAGCACCAGATAGAGACACACTCAAGCATGCACGCACATACAAACACAATCAATGTGCTAATGGGTAAACTTCTGTTTCCTCTCTATTCAGACTGTTGAAAGGAAGTGAGAAAGAAAAAAAGAGAGAATACACAGAGGGA